>NC_047117.1:4304640-4572140 GCF_902500255.1 Thalassophryne amazonica | reverse complement strand
AACTGGTTCAAACCATTTTAAATCACATTTCATACTGGTTTAAAGAAAAACAGTTCAAAGCAAATTTGATCAATAATCAAATTAAAAACAGATTACGACTGTTAAAATTAGTTGAAACTACCATTATGTGTAATTTAAACTTGTTCAAAACATGCTGCGAAGAGTTTAAAAATGGTTTAAATGAAGACAAATTATCATTAATAACACATGAAATCTGATTAAATCTGTTGGCTCAGAGTCTTTTAAAACTACTTTATTTATATCTAATTTAAACCAGTTTACATCATGATTAAAAGAGTTTAGTATAGTTGAATAGTTGAAACCAGTAGCATCCTCATGTGAAACAGCTTTAAACCAATTTAAGGAAATTATATCATTAACCAGATTAAGTCTAATAATTTAAAACTAGTTGAAAATATGCTAATATCTGTTTTAATCTCACCAAGTTACAAAAACCCCACTCTAAACAAATTTAAAAAGTTGTACACGTACATAATAAAGTTGTACATAATACACACATTTGTTAATACCGTTATTGTAGGGTTATACTATGCTATTGTACTTTATATGCTAGCTACCAGCTTTGTTTAACCTTGTTGGCTAGCAAGGTACGGTTGGCTTATTAACAGCTACTAATTTAACGGTAGCTCATCTAGCTATAGTTAGCTTATTTTCATGATTTACATTTTTATTTTACATGGTGTAGATTTTTAATGATTCTTCAGTTTATGGGTGCTTTGATAGATATCAACATATAGTATCTAAGTTTAGGGTTTCCATTAGATAGCATATAGAATATGTATTTTGTCTTCCTATAGTAAGCTAGCAGGGTGAACTTCAGATAGATACCTAAAACATATTACATCATAGCTTCTGTTTCTATAATAAAATAACCATATTTATAGCTTAGCCTACTAGCTATAATTTAATTTTACTACTAGTCTACAGACTAGGTATACGTATACTACAATCTTCTCTTGTATGAATATTTAGGTTTTAGAAGCTAACTCCTATAATATTATGTAGTAACTATATTTCTTGTATACATTGTTTATTATCCTTATTGTGTAAATATCACTTATATACATGATGTCCACTTTCTTGAGCCACTTAGGTGGGTAGGGAGAGTTCCCATGGGATAAAAAAGCTTTTCATATCTACCATCCCTGGTTCTGAAGACCAGGCACCTAAGTAGCTCTACTCTACTCTACTCTATTCTACCCGTCTTCTTTTTTTAGATATACCTTAGTATACGCTAGTAGAGTTCTACCTTAGAATTGGACTGTATTATAGAAGATGCACCTTACTGAATTTTCATGTGAAAATGTTTTGAAAAGAGTTTGTCAACAATAAAACAGAAAATAAATAAATTGGAGATGACGAACAAGGCAAACTGTGCGTGTGGTAGAAAATATAGAATGTTGGACAATTCAGACAAAATTAATATTTCAATAATTATCAGACACTCTGTACCAAAATATTTCAAAAATGATATGACAGAATGTGATTAATGAATAGGGAATATTTGTATTATATGTTGTCTAATTAAATTATTTATCTTAATGCAAATGAGAATTACTTGATGTTTTCTGGATGAATGAGGAAAAATGATCCAGAATCACTTCAGAGTAAGAGAACAGTTAATGCTTATTACTGCATCAACTAACAGTGAATTAGGACTTAACTGTAATTAGTAATCATTTATTAAGGGCTTTCACTAGCTTTACAAATTATTAAATAAAGTATATTCATCCATAATTTACTAATTGATAAAGATACTGGATATTGACGCCCTTAATAAATGATTGTTATTAATAATGCTTACTAAGCATACTAAAAACCCTTAATAACTTTAATTAATAAAAGTTATTAGGGGTTTTCAGTGTTTATAAATAAATAATCTATATAAATTTATATATTATTTAATGCATGTTTTACAATTTTATATATATATACTACACACCCTTAATAAATGATTACTAAGCACAGTTAAGTCTTAATTCACTGTCAGTTAATGCTTATTATTAATAAGCATTAACTCATGTGCTCTTATTGTGAAATGGCACTAACAGTGTATTATTGAAAAATGCCATTTACTGAACCTCTTCAAATTTAAAACGAAGTCTTTCACAGTGGTTTTTGTTTTTTAAGATTCGAGTGTCTCTGTGTTGTGGATAAATCAGCCCAGTTACACATTAACATTATCCAGGTGAGTCAAAGTGCACGTTTAGAGCTTAAACAGCAGCACAAAACATTTGATGTTTACCAAAAGAAAAACCAAAAACCGTTCAGTATTTTGTGTTAATGATATTAATTCACTATTTTTATTAACTCACAATTTTCCCCCTTTCTAATTTCTGGATTCAGTACTTTGTAAACTAAAAATACAAATTAATTTTTAATCTGTTTTTTTTTTTATTATTTTTATTATTGACACAACTCTTCAACACAAGCGACAGCGACCTGTAGTGGTCACCAAGATCCTCCGATTAGCAAATACGTTTCACAACTAACTTGACAGGCCTGCGTGTCTTTAGTTTACTGTATATGTTAGAAGACACCAACAAGGCCCAAAATATGAGGTTCTCAGGTCCTCACTGGGTTCTACCAGATCCCCAAATTCCAGAGCGGAACATGCAGTAATTTTTACGTGGTTATGAACGGAATATTTGCAGACCGACTGAGTCTGATGATCCGTTCTGCGAATCGCAGGGAAATAAAATATATTCATATTTTTAGGGATCATTCTGCTCAAAACTATACTTTGCGCAAAATTAAATATGAACAAATGATTATGTTTTCAATTTTTCCACTGTGCAAATATTAAGTGAACTTTTTAAACTACCAACAAACAAAATGCATCAATTTTTCCTGCCAGAATCATTTAAACATAAACGTGTTCAAATTATCAAGAAGAGGGTTTTTTATGTTCATATTCTTCATTAGAGCCGAAACATCAATTCACCAATTAATGGAAATCTGTGTGGATGATCAATTTATCGATCAATTTTTATCAATGCAGATTATTTTCTGTAAATGACATGTGACTTTTTGAACACTGATCATTTCTTCTGATCGATGACAGATTGTTCATTGGAATTTATGTGCTTCCTGTTTATTCTAAAAAACTGCAAAGATTTAGCTGCATGTAAGAGTTTTTCAGTCCATAAAATAAGAAAGTTGGAAAATGACCATTAAAAATTCCCGGAGTGTAATGCAACATGCGGGGGTGTTTTGTTTAGACTGAGCAAAAGTTCAAAGGTGAAAAAAAAAAGAGAAAAGATCCGTGAAAAGAGAAGGTTAAGATCTTTCTTACCTGACACGGGTCCGATCTGGGGTCCATCAGGACACTGGCTCTGAGTTTCTGTTGAGCTTTCCGCGGTGTGAATACCTGAGCTGAAGCAGACAAACAGGTTCCGCCTCCAAAACCCCGCCCCCTGCACCTGTCACACGCCCTCGTGCAAACACACCTTGACGACAGCGGCGGCTGCTGGTAAAAACACACACACACACACACACACACACACACACACACACACACACACACACACACACACACACACACACACACACACACACACTAACAAGCTGAAGCTCCGCCCATCTGTTCAGACACATATGTCGTCACGGCAACAGCCGAAACTGACAGGAATCCAAACACAAGAACATGACGTAAACATGTGAAGGAGTGAAGAAAAAAAAAAAAAAACCCTCTGATCTGTGCCAAGGGCGGGGTGGGCGTCGACCATGTGAGTCACTCAGATTACAAGACACGCAGGCCACGCCCTGCGGCGAGCAGAATTCTGCACTCACACCTGGAGGGCGGGGCAACTGTAAAGGTCAGGTGAAGTCAAACATATCAATGTTTACAAATAGACTGAAAACACACACAAAAAGAAACCCTCATATAATTTTTTGTTTCACACTGTAGCATGCTTAACATAATACACATCAGAGCAAAAAAGTTTTGTTAAAAAATTTTTGCGGTTTGTATTTTTACCACCTTCAATAATTTGGCTCAATGTGTGTTTGTTGGATTGCAGAAAAACATAAACTCATTTCACAAAGTGCAACAAAACTTTAACCTGGAATACAAATGTTTACATTCTGGGTGGGAGCTGCACTAAAAGGGGCGGGGCCAGAGCTGATGACTGACCTGTTATGTGTTATGTCTTTCACTGGGCTCAAACCAACAACTGCTGCTACAGGAGGCAAACATTCAAACCAAGACACCAAAAACCTGCAGCATCCAGCATCTGTTTCCACAACATCTTGTTGCTATATCAGGGAGTGAGGTTGACCCACTGCATAGCACCACCTCCTGGCCACCTTTACACTAGCGGGTCACTGTATGGCGTGTTTGAACACTGACCGATCATCAGCGTGTGAATGTGAGACATCTTTGTAAAGCACTTGAAGCTTCTGCTTCAGATGGAAACATGCTACAAAGACTGAATTATGACACTGTTTCAACAAGTAGGTTTGAGAAATTTTTTTAACAAATACTTTGTAATAATGGAGTACGTTAAGTAACAAGTCAGATATAAACAAAGGAAACATATCTGTAAACATCATGTCGGCCAACAGGGAATGCTCTTCGTGACCAGGGGGAAAAGTTAGTCACTTATGCTCACAAGATGACCAAAAAGCAAAAAAAAAAAAAAAAAAAAATGTTTTTTTTTTTTTTTACAAAAACACTGTGTTTACAGTGATGTTGATAAACTGTATTTTTGCTTTATGAGGAGATAAAATAAAAATTCAAAACCATTCATCATAATCATAAAGAGAAAATAATTTCAATCAAAAACAGACATTTTTTAACCTTTAAAAAGATACAAGAAATAATAATAATAATAATCAAGATTACTAAACATTTTGCAAGATTTTAACTTTACACTTAATCAGAATCACTTACATTTTCTAACCGATTTAGAAAAACAAGGAAGAGACAAGAAATTTCAAACTTGTTGGGACTTAAAAATGTAGAGTTTTGTGTTTTGTTTTCAAAAGTCAGATGTTACTCTCAAGGAGCTGCGACAGAAAAAAGTATAGTTTAACAAGAAGAGCAGGAGATCAAAACCGCTTCCCTGAGGAACGCCAAAACATGTACATCACTATTTACCTGAAATATTCTGATGTATGTAAAATGCTCTTCTTCTACATCCAACCCACTTCTTTAGATGGTTTATGAAAAACGTGCTCACGAGTAAAAGTACTGCACCAAAAAATACACGGATGTCAAGTTCTGTATTTAAATCTAAGAGCAGAACTGAGATTTAAATAACTACAGCTTGAATTACTTCATATTTGCCCCATTGTTTTCCTCCAGAAGGATTTCAACAGCCTTGGTGAAGCATTTGGCTCCCTCTTCATTTTGCCCTCCCCTACAGACTCTACGCACACATGGACAGAGACTGATATGAACTCATCTGCAAACATGATGCATGCCCCCCACCCCTGCCCCTCCTTTGTGTTTCTGTCCCCACCCGCAGCCCACCCTGACCTCTCTGCTCTGTCACTCCGGGAGGCCCCGCAGCAACAGCTGCAGCCCCCCCCCACCAAGCTCAGCTGCTGCGGCCTACACTCACTTTGCCTCGATTCGGATGATGGACTGCTTCAAAATTTAGCGTACATAAACAAATCAAATGTATATATGCAGTTGTTTTAATTCTGATGTGTGCCATTATTACATTTAACCAGTAACAATTGTGGATTAATTGCTGTATTTCTAAGGTAATTGGGTGTGAAGATAATTTCACTGCACTTGTTATAATGACAATAAATCATCATTCATATTTTATACAGCAGTCCCCAAACTGGTGTCAGCACAGAATTTTCTTCACTAGAATGTTAATAATTAAAACAGATCACTGTTCAGCGGGGTTCTTTTTTTAAGAGCTGAGGTAGTGTAAACATTGTGAAGAAAATTCACATAGTTTTCAGTGAACAGTGGAAAAAATGAACCTTCAACAGCAAAATATTAAAGAAAAATCTTATTTTCTTATTTAATTTTATTTTAGGAAATGAAAGTCTGACTATATCCTAGCAAATGTAAACTAGATGATAAAGAATGAAAGAGGAAGGAAGAGGTTAGTGAAAAAGAATTCAGATAGATGGAGAGATAAAGAAAGCAGACAAAAGTAGCAGTCTAGCAGATGTGGTGTAAGTTGAAAATAGATGTGGCAAAGAGCAACAAAAGGTGTGTTTTAGTGAGCTCTGTGTGAAGCAGAATACTAAGGAAGGAGAAAATTTGTTTTGCTGATTGTAAGCTGACAAGGATGTACAGCAGGTTAGCGTGATGAAAGATGCAGGTGGAAATGCTGTGACCTACAAGGAGAGTGTGTTAAGAAGGTGGAGGAAGTATTTTGAGGAGCTGATGACTGAAGAAAATGAGAGTGAGCGAAGACTGGATGATGTGGAGGCAGTGAATCATGAAGAGTGGAAAGGCAGTTGGTCCAGATGGCATTCCAGTGGAGGCATGGAAATGTTTAGGAGAAATGGCAATAGAGGTTTTCAAACAAATAGTTTTCTAAAATCACAGAAAGCCAGAGGGCGCCTAAGAAGTGGAGAAAAAGTGTGCTGGATCTAGTTTTTCAGAACAAGGGTGATGTGCTGAGCTGCAGTAACTACACAGGCATAAAGTTGATAAGCCATAGCATGAGGTTATGGGAAGAGTAGTATAAGTAGAAACAGAAGCTAGGTTTAGAAAACAGGTGAACATCTACGAGCAGAAACATGGTTTCTTGCCAAGAATGAGCAGTACAGCTGCAATGTTTGCTCTGAGAGTGCTGATGAAGAAGTATAGAGTTGGCCAGAGGGAGCTGCATTGTGTGTTTGTGGAGTTAGAGAAAGCTTATGACAGGGTATCAAGAGAAGAGTTGTGGTATTGTATGAGGAAGTCTGGAGTGGCAGAGACGTATGTGAGGGTGGTGCAGGAGATGTACAAGGACAGTGCGACAGCGGTGAGATGCTCAGTGGGAATGACAGATTCATTTGTTTGTAATGGTGATGGACATGTTGACAAATGAGATCAGGCACGAGTGGACTGTGATGTTTGTGGATGATGTTGTGATCTGTTGTGAGAGTTTTCAAAACTTCTGATTATCTGAATCCAAAATGAAACCGAATTTGGGGTACAATTCCAATAATATTAATATGCATCTGACTGAACATTCCACTTTTCAGCTTCATCCTGTTTGGTCTGTAAAGTATATAAATCCACCAATTCTGGATTTTACCAGCTGATGACTGGATCATTTTCTAAATGCATTCTGGGGGGTGAAGTGTTGACTGATCAGCTTATACAAATAATCAATACGAGCAAAGTTGATTTTGTGTTTGCTGTTGGTTAAATAACTTCAAACTCTTTATTTGCAGATGTTTTCCTTTGCAGATGAAAAATGTACCCAAAATTCAAATCAAGCACATAAAAAGTGCCATTTGTGATATAAAAAAAATAAAAAATCTTTCCCAGAGGAATTTTCTTGACTTAAGGAAAAAGTGAATGTCATAAATGTGATGCATCAACAGTGTCATAAAAACACTATTTCCCTTCAGTTTCTGAGAAGGTGACATCCTCAAAAACAAACACGGCGTGATGCTGCTTCAGCAAAAAACAGTGACCTCTGTCTTAAAAAAAAAAAATCACTGAGGAACCCAAACCCTCCAGGATCCACTATGACTTTATCTTCTGTCTTTCTGGGGTCAATCCGCCTCCTCACTTGTCTGTCACGGTGACCAGCCGGTGGAAGATGGAGTCATCAGTTTGACACAGAGCAGCGGGAGTGTCGAACTCCACCACCTTCCCAGCGTGCATCACCAGCACGCGGTCACAGTCCATGATGGTGTTAATCCTGAGGAAAGAAACAAAGCGGGAATCTCGGCTGGATTCCGCCCAAATATAACCACTGATCCAAGAGATTAAAGGAAGGGGTTCAACCACGAGTCGCTATCAATAAAACAACAAACTCATCATCAATTATTCTATTCGTTTAAAATCATCATCAGTCATTTACTTTATAAAAAGCAGAAAAAGTCAAAATGTGGTTAAAAGAAATCATCTCAATTTCTCAGGTGCCAAAAACCCCAAAATATTATTACTGACAAGCAGCTCATATTGAGCCTGTCGACATATTAAACAAGCTTCATACTGATTTAGAGCCAATTTAAACCTGTTTACAGACATTTTTACCTGATTTAACACATATTCCAGGAGTTTTAAAACCAGATTATCTCTCATCTCTTATTATCTCTTATTAAAATTAAATTCATCTTAATGACTTTAGTTCTTGGTTAAAACAAAATCAAGGAGAGTGCAGAACTGATTCCATAGAACCAGAAGGAGTTTGTGGGAGGTTTAAAGTCTCTGAAAAATTAGATATCTAGTTTAAAACCAATTTCCAGTGACCGTTGTGAAATTGGCTCCTCCCACATTCTTCAAATCGAACAAAAATGGTGTCAGTCATTGGTGCTGGTTTATGCTGTTACGATTTTTAGCAGAACCAATGATCAACACCATTTTTGTTTGATTTAAAGAATGTGGGAGGAGTCAACTTCACACAAGTGTCCAAGTGTGTTAAAACCAGATTATCCCGCTTAAATTCAGTTGAATAATTTACTCATAATCTACAGTTGGGTAAGAAAAAAACAAAGATCAAAAACACGTAGAACAAACTCAATATAACAAATGTAACCAGATTCAAGTTTTAAAATCACTTAACAACAAGATATCTGATTTAAAACATGTTAAAAGAGGTTTAAAACCATCTAAACGTCCATCACGTGGAACATTTGTGAAAAGAATCACATAAAAGAGAAGAGCAGCAAATCCTGAAATTATTTTTATTATTATTAAATGACTAATGTGATGACTTTATATAAAAATGATAAACGCAAAAGAAATATCCTTATTTCTGTTAAACATGACACACGTCCGGTCCAAAGAGTCTCTGTGATGTAAAATTGGAGACTCGAGGTTTAAGAGAGTGGATCTGATTCACTGTTTCCGGCTTGGATCAAACAGAATTCCAGCTCCACAACCACACACACACACAGATGGTTTGGAACTCGGAGGTTTTACCTGTGGGCAATGGTGAGGACGGTTTTGTCCTGAAACGTCTCTCTGATAGTTTGCTGCAGAAGTCTGTCCGTCTTGTGATCGACGCTTGCCGTGGCCTCGTCGATGCATAACACCTTCAATAATCATTAAATACAGTCAGAGCAGCGCAGAAACCGCCTGACGCGGAAAGAACATTCAGACAAATTAACGTGTAACTCAGAACAACAATCTCTGACAGGGGGTTGAACACAAGACCCTGAGGTTTCTAACCTTTAGAGGATTTACACCAGAACCATCTGTAATCTGGAGCATGTGTGTGTTGTTCTCACCTTGGCCTGAGTGAGCAGTGCGCGGGACAGACACAGCAGCTGTCTCTGTCCCACTGAGAAAGATTTCCCTCTGTCTCCCACCTCAGCATCCAGACCACCTGATGAAAAGACACATCAGTGAGGAGGCCCGCAACATGAAGAAGACACATCAGCGAGGAGGCCCGCAACATGAAGAAGACACATCAGCGAGGAGGCCCGCCACATGAAGAAGACACATCAGCGAGGAGGCCCGCCACATGAAGAAGACACATCAGCGAGGAGGCCCGCAACATGAAGAAGACACATCAGCGAGGAGGCCCGCAACATGAAGAAGACACATCAGCGAGGAGGCCCGCAACATGAAGAAGACACATCAGCGAGGAGGCCCGCAACATGAAGAAGACACATCAGCGAGGAGGCCCGCAACATGAAGAAGACACATCAGCGAGGAGGCCCGCAACATGAAGAAGACACATCAGCGAGGAGGCCCGCAACATGAAGAAGACACATCAGCGAGGAGGCCCGCAACATGAAGAAGACACATCAGCGAGGAGGCCCGCAACATGAAGAAGACACATCAGCGAGGAGGCCCGCAACATGAAGAAGACACATCAGCGAGGAGGCCCGCAACATGAAGAAGACATCAGCGAGGAGGCCCGCAACATGAAGAAGACACATCAGCGAGGAGGCCCGCAACATGAAGAAGACACATCAGCGAGGAGGCCCGCAACATGAAGAAGACACATCAGCGAGGAGGCCCGCAACATGAAGAAGACACATCAGCGAGGAGGCCCGCAACATGAAGAAGACACATCAGCGAGGAGGCCCGCAACATGAAGAAGACACATCAGCGAGGAGGCCCGCAACATGAAGAAGACACATCAGCGAGGAGGCCCGCAACATGAAGAAGACACATCAGCGAGGAGGCCCGCAACATGAAGAAGACACATCAGTGAGGAGGCCCGCAACATGAAGAAGACACATCAGCGAGGAGGCCCGCAACATGAAGAAGACACATCAGTGAGGAGGCCCGCAACATGAAGAAGACACATCAGGGAGGAGGCCCGCAACATGAAGAAGACACATCAGCGAGGAGGCCCGCAACATGAAGAAGACACATCAGCGAGGAGGCCCGCAACATGAAGAAGACACATCAGCGAGGAGGCCCGCAACATGAAGAAGACACATCAGCGAGGAGGCCCGCAACATGAAGAAGACACATCAGCGAGGAGGCCCGCAACATGAAGAAGACACATCAGCGAGGAGGCCCGCAACATGAAGAAGACACATCAGCGAGGAGGCCCGCAACATGAAGAAGACACATCAGCGAGGAGGCCCGCAACATGAAGAAGACACATCAGCGAGGAGGCCCGCAACATGAAGAAGACACATCAGCGAGGAGGTCCGCAACATGAAGAAGACACATCAGCGAGGAGGCCCGCAACATGAAGAAGACACATCAGCGAGGAGGCCCGCAACATGAAGAAGACACATCAGCGAGGAGGCCCGCAACATGAAGAAGACACATCAGCGAGGAGGCCCGCAACATGAAGAAGACACATCAGCGAGGAGGCCCGCAACATGAAGAAGACACATCAGCGAGGAGGCCCGCAACATGAAGAAGACACATCAGCGAGGAGGCCCGCAACATGAAGAAGACACATCAGCGAGGAGGCCCGCAACATGAAGAAGACACATCAGTGAGGAGGCCCGCAACATGAAGAAGACATCAGCGAGGAGGCCCGCAACATGAAGAAGACACATCAGGGAGGAGGCCCGCAACATGAAGAAGACACATCAGCGAGGAGGCCCGCAACATGAAGAAGACACATCAGCGAGGAGGCCCGCAACATGAAGAAGACACATCAGCGAGGAGGCCCGCAACATGAAGAAGACACATCAGCGAGGAGGCCCGCAACATGAAGAAGACACATCAGTGAGGAGGCCCGCAACATGAAGAAGACACATCAGTGAGGAGGCCCGCAACATGAAGAAGACATCAGCGAGGAGGCCCGCAACATGAAGAAGACACATCAGTGAGGAGGCCCGCAACATGAAGAAGACACATCAGTGAGGAGGCCCGCAACATGAAGAAGACACATCAGTGAGGAGGCCCGCAACATGAAGAAGACATCAGCGAGGAGGCCCGCAACATGAAGAAGACATCAGTGAGGAGGCCCGCAACATGAAGAAGACATCAGCGAGGAGGCCCGCAACATGAAGAAGACACATCAGTGAGGAGGCCCGCAACATGAAGAAGACACATCAGCGAGGAGGCCCGCAACATGAAGAAGACACATCAGTGAGGAGGCCCGTAACATCAAGAAGAGACATCAGCGAGGAGTCATGTGATTCTGATGTGACACTGCGTGCTGTGAAGCTGAACACCTGAAGCTGAACACCTGAAGCTGAACACCTGAAGCTGGACTGGGCCAACTTTTAACTAGGAAGACCGTCAGCGAGCACATTCATCTACCATGAAAGTCTCCAGTAACAGTAATGATGTCGCTCATAACGGTTCATCGTGTTGGTTGGAGAATTTCACTTTGAACGTGACCTTCAGTGTAACTTTGACAGAGGACCACCTGAGAAACACTGTGTGCATTTGGTCCAAATCGGACTGTAATCGCCAGAGGAGACATGTTTTTTTGTTCCATGAACACAGAATCTAACCTTTGACCTTGAACAAGACTTTGAGTCCAACTTTGAAGTATGGTAAATGTGAGGCATCATTGTTAAGCACTCTGAGCTTCTGCTCAATGGAAACGTGCAACAGAAATAGTCTTTCTTCTTCTTGTTCTTCTAAATGTTAATAAAGTGCATCATTTATCCCGATCCAGTCTCACTCCCATCAATGACTCCAGAAATCTCCAATTAATGACGATTTCTCGTCTTTAAGCCGCTTCACTGCTGAGAAGAACAGCCAGAGGCCCTGAAACCGACGGCAGCATTCCAGACGCTGGTCAGGTGACCAAGCTGGAATGATTGTGGGTGGAAATAGCTTAGAGAAATAAAGGCGTGAGTCAAAGCATTACATTTAAGACGGACACACCTCGTCCACAAACGCTCCGATCATCATGTCCGTCCAGGTCTTTGTCTTTCTTAGTTTTCTGAATCCATCCTGAAACTGTTTCCTCTCCCTCCCTCACCCGCTCACTCACCCATCCTCTGGACCACAGTGCTAAGGTGACACTGGTCCAGGACTTCAAGCAGGTTCTGGTCCGGGTGTTTCCCACACGGGTCTAGATTCTCCCTGATGGTCCCGCTGAACAGGAAGGGGTCCTGAGGAATAATAGCCAATCTGGACCTGCAGAGGGTACCACCAACACATACAAAAAATAAACTTGAAATTGTTTCTGCCTGTTTTTAATCAAACAATTAAAAAGTATTCAGTCGAATTATTTAGATTAGATTATACAGAACTTTATTGATCCCTTGGGAAGACTCCCTCAGGGAAACTGATGTTCCAGCGGCGTTGGTAGTAGTACACAGGGTAAGAAACACACAGAGTATAGTTTCATTCTCTCAGACAGTAGTCTGTATGTCTACGATACGTTAGGTAGTCTGTCCGGCAAAAAACTCAAACGCCACACACACAGTCATCCTTTTGTCAGGCAACTTTTTACCTGAAGATAAGCTTTTTCTCAGCAAAAAGTAACTAATTATACTTTTAAACTGCATCATGAATCCTGCTGCACACAATGAAGGCACTCACGTCATGCTAATGTGCGGCTGTTAGCATCACGTTATGTGATGCTAGTGAATTTTCATGCTAACATTAGCCAATTAGCATCGTGTTACGTGATGGCCATTAGCATCGCATTATATGATCCTTGTGAGTTGTCATGCTAATAGTCTGTTATCACCATGTTATGTGACGCCAGTTATCATTATGCTGTATCACGCAAGCAAGATTTCATGGAAACTTTAGCCGGTGAGCAACACATTATGTGATGCCAACATTGTGTTATGTTAGAAAGTTTTCATGCTAATGTTAGCCTGTTAGCACTCTTATCTGACACCATTGCATTATGTGACGCTAGCAGGTTTTCATGCTGACATTAGCCCATTAGCATCATGTTGTGTGATGTCAGTCAGCATCTTGTTAACAAGTATTCATGTTAATGTTATCCCATTAGCACTGTGTTATGTGAGGCTACAGTTTTCAAGACAAGTGAGTGATAAAATCTATTGTGAATCACTGCTTTAAGGCGCTCCCCTCGTGCAGGTCCTCAGCCACCACAACTATGTATTTTTTAAAATCACATTATAGATACCGTTGCTCATAATGGACACATTCAGCTCATGCTAATGTTAGGATGTTAGCAACGCATTGTGACGCTACTAAGCCTAAAAGCCACAAAAAAAAAGACCATTAGCAACACCATTTAGCTTTGTGTTATGCGACTCTTGCGACTTTTCGTGCTAATGACAACTCATTAGCATTATGTTGCGTATAGTGAATTAGCATTGTGTTATGTCACGCTAGCAAGTTTTCATGCTAATGTTAGCCAGTGAACATCACGTTATATGATGCCTGTTAGCGTTGTGTTATGTATCGTTGGCGAGTTTTCATGCTACTTTTAGCCCATTAGCATTGTGTTATGTGAGGCTACAGAGTTTAAGACCTGTAAATGATAAAAACCATCATGAATCACTGCTTTATGACGCTCTCCGCATGCAGCTCCTTGGTCACCACATCTATGTATTTCTTATGTACATTATGAATTCCGTTGCTCACAATGGACACATTCAGCTCATGCTAACGTTAGGTGCATAGTCAACTCCTCAAGGGGGAGAGTCCAACAGTCCTAAGGTCCACTGGTTCTAACCTCTTTTATTATACCTCTTTTATGTTATTCGATTGTGTATATTACAACCATAAACTGATTTTAAAGTTCACCCTAACCCTACCCAGGACTACTGGACGCTAGGACTCGGATAAGAACTTATCCTTGTGGACTGGGATAAGTGGATCCTAGCACCAGTGGACCCTCTCACCTCCTCGACATTGCACCAAAGAGAAGCTAGCACCAATGCAGGACCAGAACACATTATATAAAGAAACAGCACTGCAACACAATGACAAGATTTAAAGACTAATGATTCAACAGATTACTGGCAAATTTATTGGCTGTGATCAAAACAAATCAACTCATATTTCTTAAACACGATGACTAAGCAAACCTGAAATTATTATTTGGGATATTTTATCTAAGTAATTCATTTTATTTAATAAACTTACTAAAACAAAAAGTATCTTCATTTTGGGGGATTTCGGTGAGACCAGAGTGGATTCATCCATGGAGACTGCGCTAGTTATATTTATATTTTCACTATTTTTTCATTTGCATGATTAAAAGAATCTAGTCCTTAATCCACAATAATCTGTAACTAGGCATCTTTTGATCTAAATATGGATCAAATGCAGATTAAAAACTCGAAAGTCACACATCAGAGTGCAAATTCTATCATTCCATCTAATAATGCTCAGAAAAGACCTTCACGATTTTCTGGTTCTGCCCCAAATTATGGATTCTTTTACAAAACCAACTGTGACTTCAGATTAAAAATTAACAACGGATGCAGACAGACGCGGTTAAACCTCCTACCTGAGCTGATCCAGAGCCACAGTGCTGATGTCCAGCTGATCCAGCAGAATCTGACCCTGACTGAGCTCCACCATACGGAACAGGGCCAGGAACAGGGTAGACTTCCCTGAACCAGTGCGGCCAACGATGCCCACCTTCTCCCCGGGTTGTACCACAAAACTCACTCCATCCAGGGCGTTGGGGAGGCCGTCCCTGTAGGCCAGACCCATGTTGTGAAAACACAGGCAGCCATGCTGCGGCCACGCCGGTGGCAACTGATCAAAGTAGGAAGACAAGAAGAATGGCCACGTTATGTCTCCAGCACCAACTCCTTTAGATGATACACCAGTTCACAATGTTGCCAGATTAGGGGGACACACAGAAAAACAGCATTAAGATGGAAAGAAGTTAGTCCTGGTGCAGCCGTGACCACAACACATGGAGACGATTCTGACAGTTGACACAGTAACACGACACCTTAAACAAAGATTAAATGAAGGGCTAAAAATTGGGAAAAGATGTAAAACATCATCTTATTTGTGAAGATTTCCACAAGTAGAACAAAAAAAAAAGTGGTGATCCACTTTGAAATCAGAAACAAACCGGCGTTACTTTTCTGTTCATTCTAGGTCTTATAGTCTGAAGTTATGAAAGAAAGTCGGAACCTTGAGCGTGAGACCAGTTTCAGAACATGAACCACAGGTTCTTGGTCTCTAAACTCCTCGATCATGTCCAGCTGGCGTTGGACTGACCTGAGCACTTTGGCACTGCGGCTCGGCTGGCAGGCAGGTGGAATATTCTTCGGTTCGCTCCACGCTCACCAGCTGCATCTCAGTCTGGGTGAAGCTGAAGATGAGCCCAGACAGGAGGCTGGTGATTGACAGGGCGTAGGACAGCGCCAAACCCACCAGACCTTTCGTATAAAAAAAAAAAAGCATGACCAACATCACCAAAAGCTCCAAAACTCAACCCAGTTCTAGCACCAATAACACTAAAAGACCAAAGAGTTTTAGGAGGAGTCTGACTCAGGAATATGATAAGAAGAAGGAAGTCCTAGAGGCCGTCAGAGACAAATATAGAACACTGCATCATCTGCATAGAACGATATCGCACACTGCGTTTCACAGCAGCTAATTACGTTCATTATGCTGATCTACAGCCAACGATCTCACCTGGATCAACAGAATTAAACTGGTGCTGGATGACAGCAATCACCCCAAGGCCTGTTACCACGGCAACACCAATCATCTGCAAACGGATATCCAGCCACTGCATGGCAGCGCTGGTGAGGAAGACGCACCGTTGGTTCTGCTCCAGACGCCTGGTACTCTCCTCCTCAAACCTGGAACCACCACAAAGATAAAAGGTACCTTTATTCATTTGGTGCAGAGAAAAGCTGAACAATAGCAAAAAGGTTTGAAGAATGCACGCAACTGTAGCAAAACATATAATGCAATACATGACTGTGATAAAAGAAATGTAGAAGAACGGAGTCTGAAATTACACAACATGGTCTCACACTATAATAATAATAATAATAATAATAATAATAATAAAAACTTTTTTCTGGATTACGTTTTTCCAAGACCGTCTTCCACTATCATCCACTCTGAAATGTGGAAACATGAAAACTAAACCACTTTACCTTGAAGAATCCCAGCAGCCTTAAAACTATTCCAAGGAAAAATATAATCTTGCATTTATATTTAAAATCTACATTACCAAAATAAAAAAAATTAAATTAAAAATTGAATGTTGCAAAAAACAAAAATTTTGAACTACTTTTCAGTAGCTGTGGCGACTCCTGCTGGTTAGTGTGAAGATTTTCTGTCCTTTCTGTGGACTCGGATGATGTTGCCAGATTTATGGTCTTTGCTTTGCAAATTTTAAGGTCAGATTGATGTTGATTAGAGTCAAATGTTTTATCAAAATAAATCAATCTAAGCACTTTTTTCCCTTTTTAAAATTGCTATGACCACAATTATGTCGAACAGGGGTGCCCAATTTGGGGCCCAAGGGCAACATTTGGCCAACAGTCCCTTTGTTTTCTCTGAAAATTAACAAATTACTCTTTAATAAATCAAAGAGAAGTGTTTTTTTAATTTAATTCTAAAATCTTATTTCAGCAGCCGGTCTGCTCTGTGTCAGTCTGATCCTGTCAGATCTCAGAAGCTAAGCAGTGTGGGGCCTGGTTAGTACTTGGATGGGAGACCTCTTTGGAACACCAGGGGCTGTGCGAGTCTCTCCAGGTTACACTGGAGGCTTGTCAGGAAGAGCAGCCGGCGTAATACGTGGATCCGGCTGTATCTGCTGTGGCGACCCCGAACAAACGGGAGCAGCCAAAAGGACAACAACAACTAAAATCTTATTTCAGATTTGTAATGTTCATTTTCTATTTCCAGTGTGTGTGTGTGTGTGGGGGGGGGGGGCGCTTGGTCACCTGGTACAGCTGGAGCTGGCCCGGATGGTTCCGAGCCCCGTCAGCGTCTCAGAGAAGTGTGAGTAGACGGGCGACAGGGTGAGGCTGTAGAGCCGCTTCAGCTCACGCGACGTGTGTCGGTAGAAGCTCTGAGTGCGGTGATAAACCAGAGCCAGAGGCAACAGGGGCACTAAGACCCACGGCAGACTGTAGCTCATCACCGCCAGCATGCCCAGCAGGCCGAACACGTTGGCCAGCAGGATGTTCAGGATGAACGGCAGACTATCGTCCACGGTGTACACGTCCGAGGAGAAACGGTTCAGGATGCGACCAAGAGGCGTGGTGTCAAAGAAGGTCATGGTGGCCTGTGCGAGAGCAAACGTCAGACTTTAGTTCATGCACGCGTCATAATTTCACAAACCGCAACAATCAGAATGTGTCAGAATCTTCTGGAGACACCATCTGCACAGAGAAATGTGTTCCAGTTTTATGTGAAAACACGATCCCTCAGTGACGCGATCGAGAGCCAGCAGGAAGACTCTTACTTTGAAAACCTGCAGGTCGACTTTCAAGGACAAATGTTACAATAGAAGAAGTAGTAAGTGATCATGTTATGAAGTATAATATATAAATATACTGTAAATAGGTTGTTCCGATCCAATATACAGTAGTGTTCAGAATAATAGTAGTGCTATGTGACTAAAAAGATTAATCCAGGTTTTGAGTATATTTCTTATTGTTACATGGGAAACAAGGTACCAGTAGATTCAGTAGATTCTCACAAATCCAACAAGACCAAGCATTCATGATATGCACACTCTTAAGGCTATGAAATTGGGCTATTAGTAAAAAAAAAAAAAAGTAGAAAAGGGGGTGTTCACAATAATAGTAGCATCTGCTGTTGACGCTACAAACTCAAAACTATTATGTTCAAACTGCTTTTTTAACAATCCTGTGAATCACTAAACTAGTATTTAGTTGTATAACCACAGTTTTTCATGATTTCTTCACATTAGCGAGGCATTAATTTTGTTGGTTTGGAACCAAGATTTTGCTGGTTTACTAGTGTGCTTGGGGTCATTGTCTTGTTGAAACACCCATTTCAAGGGCATGTCCTCTTCAGCATAAGGCAACATGACCTCTTCAAGTATTTTGACATATCCAAACTGATCCATGATACCTGGGATGCGATATATAGGCCCAACACCATAGTAGGAGAAACATGCCCATATCATGCTGCTTGCACCACCATGCTTCACTGCCTTCACTGTGAACTGTGGCTTGAATTCAGAGTTTGGGGGTCGTCTCACAAACTGTCTGTGGCCCTTGGACCCAAAACGAACAATTTTACTCTCATCAGTCCACAAAATATTCCTCCATTTATCTTTAGGCCAGTTGATGTGTTCTTTGGCAAATTGTAACCTCTTCTGCACATGTCTTTTATTTAACAGAGGGACTTTGCGGAGGATTTCTGCAAATAAATTAGCTTCACACAGGCATCTTCTAACTGTCACAGCACTTACAGGTAACTCCAGACTGTCTTTGATCATCCTGGAGCTGATCAATGGGTGAGCCTTTGCCATTCTGGTTATTCTTCTATCCATTTTGATGGTTGTTTTCCATTTTCTTCCATGTGTCTGGTTTTTTTTTTGTCCATTTTAAAGCATTGGAGATCATTGTAGATGAACAACCTGTAATTTTTTGCACCTGCGTATAAGTTTTCCCCTCTCCAATCAACTTTTTAATCAAACTACGCTGTTCTTCTGAACAATGTCTTGAACGTCCCATTTTCCTCAGGCTTTCAAAGAGAAAAGCATGTTCAACAGCTGCTGACTTCATCCTTACATAGGGGACACCCAGTGGCGGTCCTAGAGTGATTTACTCCCCGGGCGAAACCCCCTGCGTGCCCCCCCGCGCACACTAACGTGGCCACCACCTCCGCCCCACCACCCATGAAAACACTAACTTCGTCCAGAACACCCACAATCAAATCAAATCAATTTTATTTATATAGCGCCAAATCACAACAAACAGTTGCCCCAAGGCGCTTTATATTGTAAGGCAAGGCCATACAATAATTACGGAAAAACCCCAACGGTCAAAACGACTCCCTTGGCAACAGTGGGAAGGAAAAACTCCCTTTTAACAGGAAGAAACCTCCAGCAGAACCAGGCTCAGGGAGGGGCAGTCTTCTGCTGGGACTGGTTGGGGCTGAGGGAGAGAACCAGGAAAAAGACATGCTGTGGAGGGGAGCAGAGATCAATCACTAATGATTAAATGCAGAGTGCTGCATACAGAGCAAAAAGAGAAAGAAACACTCAGTGCATCATGGGAACCCCCCAGCAGTCTAAGTCTATAGCAGCATAATATGCGCATTGAATGACATATCCTGATCAAAAATGACTCCAAGATTTCTCACAGTATTACTAGAGGTCAGGGTAATGCCATCCAGAGTAAGGATCTGGTTAGACACCATGTTTCTAAGATTTGTGGGGCCAAGTACAATAACTTCAGTTTCATTTGAGTTTAAAAGCAGGAAATTAGAGGTCATCCATGTCTTTATGTCTGTAAGACAATCCTGCAGTTTAGCTAATTGGTGTGTGTCCTCTGGCTTCATGGATAGATAAAGCTGGGTATCATCTGAGTAACAATGAAAATTTAAGCAATGCCGTCTAATAATACTGCCTAAGGGAAACATGTATAAAGTGAATAAAATTGGTCCTAGCACAGAACCTTGTGGAACTCCATAATTAACCTTAGTCTGTGAAGAAGATTCCCCATTTACATGAACAAATTGTAATCTATTAGATAAATATGATTCAAACCACTGCAGCGCAGTGCCTTCAATACCTATGGCATGCTCTAATCTCTGTAATAAAATTTTATGGTCAACAGTATCAGAAGCAGCACTGAGGTCTAACAGAACAAGCACAGAGATGAGTCCACTGTCTGAGGCCATAAGAAGATAATTTGTAACCTTCACTAATGCTGTTTCTGTACTATGATGAATTATAAAACCTGACTGAAACTCTTCAAATAGACCATTCCTCTGCAGATGATCAGTTAGCTGTTTTACAACTACCCTTTCAAGAATTTCTGAGAGAAAAGGAAGGTTGGAGATTGGCCTATAATTAGCTAAGATAGCTGGGTCAAGTGATGGCTTTTTAAGTAATGGTTTAATTACTGCCACCTTAAAAGCCTGTGGTACATAGCCAACTAATAAAGATAGATTGATCATATTTAAGATCGAAGCATTAATTAATGGTAGGGCTTCCTTGAGCAGCCTGGTAGGAATGGGGTCTAATAGACATGTTGATGGTTTGGAGGAAGTAACTAATGAAAATAACTCAGAACAATCGGAGAGAAAGAGTCTAACCAAATACCGGCATCACTGAAAGCAGCCAAAGATAACGATACGTCTTTGGGATGGTTATGAGTCATTTTTTCTCTAATGGTTAAAATTTTATTAGCAAAGAAAGTCATGAAGTCATTACTAGTTAAAGTTAAAGGAATACTCGGATCAATAGAGCTCTGACTCTTTGTCAGCCTGGCTACAGTGCTGAAAAGAAACCTGGGGTTGTTCTTATTTTCTTCAATTAGTGATGAGTAGAAAGATGTCCTAGCTTTACGGAGGGCTTTTTTATAGAGCAACAGACTCTTTTTCCAGGCTAAGTGAAGATCTTCTAAATTAGTGAGACGCCATTTCCTCTCCAACTTACGGGTTATCTGCTTTAAGCTACGAGTTTGTGAGTTATACCACGGAGTCAGGCACTTCTGATTTAAAGCTCTCTTTTTCAGAGGACCTACAGCATCCAAAGTTGTCTTCAATGAGGATGTAAAATTACTGATGAGATACTCTATCTTACTTACAGAGTTTAGGTAGCTACTCTGCACTGTGTTGGTACATGGCATTAGAGAACATAAAGAAGGAATCATATCCTTAAACCTAGTTATAGCGCTTTCTGAAAGACTTCTAGTGTAATGAAACTTATTCCCCACTGCTGGGTAGTCCATCAGAGTAAATGTAAATGTTATTAAGAAATGATCAGACAGAAGGGAGTTTTCAGGGAATACTGTTAATTCTTCAATTTCCATACCATAAGTCAGAACAAGATCTAAGATATGATTAAAGTGGTGGGTGGACTCATTTACATTTTGAGCAAAGCCAATTGTGTTATGTGCCGACGCGGGTTGAGGAGCGGACCTGCGTCTGACTGAACCCAGCGCTAAATAACCAGAAAGCGGTTCCAGAAAAAACAAAATTTATTTTTCCCCTTTTGTGCAATACTCAGTGTACAAACAAAAAGTGCGTTTATCTGGCGGAGCGAAGGACGGCGCGCTCTCCAGCGCCCAAAGGGATCGAAGCCCGGCGCTTCTGGACTCACGTTCACCGCCAAACACCCCCCAGGTGGACACGACAAACCGACTCTGCGAAGGATAGAAAAGGTGAGGTAAGTCAGCAGCTACAACTAATATCCTTCAAAGGCACACACTATCAGCAACACATTCAGGTCTGAATTTAAGCTTTATGTAAATGAGCAGCTTCTCACAACAAGTGGAGGATCATCTGTCCGCACGCCACGGCCGTGAGAAGCGAGCTGCACAATTCTCATCAATGTTCAAATATACTGCGTAACAAAATACCAAATTACTGTTAACACTTATTCAGACAATCAATCACCTCTGATGTGTGCTGACAGCATGTATCCCTCACCCGTCCTCCTTCACAGGCACGATGTGTCAAACCCAGGCGCGGTCCTCAGCGTCTCACAAACAAACGTCACAAGGTCGAGTTCCCGATAATTCTGCTCCAATCACACATGGCTTAAATGCAGAACGCCATCTCATTATCTACCTCAGCTGAAAGTCTTAAAGGTTGCACGTGAGCATCATCCACAGGTGCTGCATATCACACTGATGAGGGTGAAGGACTCTTCTGCCAGCACCTTCTCCACAGACAAAAAAACAGTTTGCATACCACCTGGAGAGCAAAGAAAAGAAAAGAACACCAAAATGTCCAGCCAAACCCCCCCAACACACAACAGTGTGTTCCTTCAACGGGAAGCCTCCCGGCGACCGAACAAACCAGGTCCGAGAACAGCACCTCCCTCCGGGGTCCTCGTCAGGAAGCAGACAGCGTAACGCTCCCAAGGTCCACCGCAGACAGCAGGACAGGGCACCGCAGCTGGAAGGCCAGCTGGCATCAACAAAAACCCCAAAAGAGTCCCAAGTACCAACCTAACATACAAGAAAAACACAAAACCCACCCAAAACCTCCCCAGGGGACCGTCCCATCCAACCCCGGGAAGAAAAGAAAAACTCCCAAACGCAAAAACCCAACACAGCCCCAACAACACAATACAAACATAAATTCACAAAGAAAAATAACAAACAACCCCCCCAGAATGACTTGCAGAGCCCAACACCCCCCAGAAGACCTTTACCGCCAGTTCCGGGAGAAACAGCCAAAGCCGGAATCCCACAGAGGTCCCCAGGTACACATGGGGCAACCGCGCCCCCCAGAGAACCGTACCATCAAACCCCAGGAGGCACCCTCCCCACAACCCAGGAACCCCAGACCCAGCCACACTTGGCTAGTTGGCCCCACAAGCCAATTCCCCCCCAGAGGACCGTCCCATCAAACCCTGGAGGTGGAACCTGGAAGGAAACAAAAGAAACACAAAAATCCAACCCCCGGTGGACTTCATTAAACTACCCCGGGGGCAAATAAAACAACCGACAAACCCCATTACCTCCCCCAGCACCCCGAAAGACCCCAGATCACTCCCAGAGCCCTTCGTCGGCTCAATCTTGGCGAACAGCACAAAATTATTAAGCCGGGGAAGGAAACAGGAAAAACTAACCCGGCCCCAACCCCGAAGCGCAGCGGAAAACCGGAAATACGTCCGGTGCCCCAACCCGACCATACCCCCAACCTATCGGGAGGGGTGGAACTACCGAAATGGCGAACGGCAACAGATCGGCCCACCCCTCCGACTGAGGTATGTTCCCGCTGCACCACACCCCGGCAACACCAATGATGAACGGTCAAAGGCCCAGCGAGGCTGGAGTGGAACCGGGCCCTAACCAAACCAAAAAAAATGCCCCTGACAACCACCCCCCCAGGTGCAGAGGTCTTCTGAGAACGCTCAGCGTGACAAACCTGCACCACCCCACAACCCACAAGACGAACGGTCTTAGGGCGAGTGAGGTTGGGGTTAGGGAAGCAGGGAAATAAAAACAACAAAACGACCCCATCCCAAACAGAAAATACCTAAATACAAACAATAAAAACCAACGATTAACTGAGTCCTGCCGAGCTCCGAACCGCCAGTCGTTCACTCCACCAGAACCGCCACTAACACCCCAAACAATCTATAACCCCTTACAAAAAACAAAAACAGCCCAAATAATTTTTTTTTTTTTGTGTGTGTGCATTATTTTGCCTGTCCCAGAACACCTGGAGATACGTCACCACTATTTTTCTTGACGCTTATGTGACGGGGCAATATGGCGGCTTCAGCTCGTCCGAGCTGCATGGGCTCATCCGCAAGAGGAGCCAGAGGTCCCGTCGGAGGAGTCTCAGTGGGGCGAAGAAGAGGCAGCCCAGATCTGTGTCGGGAAAAGCCCAGAGACGAAAAAACCCGCTCTGATGTCCGCCCTCTCTCGCGTCCACGCTCCTTTATCCGATCATCTAGACGAATCACCAAAGATATTAGCTCATCTAAATCGTTTGGTTCGTCACGGACTGCTAGCTCGTCTTTTAATGAATCATTTAAACCATCCACAAACACTCCGCTTAAAGCTGCGGCATTCCAACCGGACTGAGCAGAAAAAATTCGGAAATCCACAGAATAATCCGCCGCACTCCGCCTCCCCTGCCTGAGATTCAGCAACCGTTGGGCAACGGTATGAGCAAAAACCAGAGAACACTGCATCAAAAACGGAGCACAGGCTTCAACATTTCCCGCATAAGGCTCCGGACGACAAATAATCAGTTCGGAAGCCGAATCTCTGGGTGACGGAGTTATCTGCACCGGTATCGATGGTGCCGCAGCTGGAGCAGCAGGAAGCGGAACGGCTTGCGCTGCAAGCTCCGTAACGCGGGCATCTGTTTGTTTAATTTGGTTTGCGAGATGCTGTAATTGCTCCCATATTTTCTCCAAGTGTTCTTGAACTCTTTCGGCAAATGGAACCGCTTCTGCCGCTGGGTCCATTGTAGAATGGCCGGGAACTACTGTTATGTGCCGACGCGGGTTGAGGAGCGGACCTGCGTCTGACTGAACCCAGCACTAAATAACCAGAAAGCGGTTCCAGAAAAAAACAAAACAATTTATTTTCCCCCTTTTGTGCAATACTCAGTGTACAAACAAAAAGTGCGTTTATCTGGCGGAGCGAAGGACGGCGCGCTCTCCAGCGCCCAAAGGGATCGAAGCCTGGCGCTTCTGGACTCACGTTCACCGCCAAACACCCCCCAGGTGGACACGACAAACCGACTCTGCGAAGGATAGAAAAGGTGAGGTAAGTCAGCAGCTACAACTAATATCCTTCAAAGGCACACACTATCAGCAACACATTCAGGTCTGAATTTAAGCTTTATGTAAATGAGCAGCTTCTCACAACAAGTGGAGGATCATCTGTCCGCACGCCACGGCCGTGAGAAGTGAGCTGCACAATTCTCATCAATGTTCAAATATACTGCGTAACAAAATACCAAATTACTGTTAACACTTATTCAGACAATCAATCACCTCTGATGTGTGCTGACAGCATGTATCCCTCACCCGTCCTCCTTCACAGGCACGATGTGTCAAACCAAACCCAGGCGCGGTCCTCAGCGTCTCACAAACGAACGTCACAAGGTCGAGTTCCCGGCAATTCTGCTCCAATCACACATGGCTTAAATGCAGAACGCCATCTCATTATCTACCTCAGCTGAAAGTCTTCAAGGTTGCACGTGAGCATCATCCACAGGTGCTGCATATCACACTGATGAGGGTGAAGGACTCTTCTGCCAGCACCTTCTCCACAGACAAAAAAACAGTTTGCATACCACCGGGAGAGCAAAGAAAAGAAAAGAACACCAAAATGTCCAGTCAAACCCCCCCAACACACAACAAATTGAGTCTAATAATAGATTAAATGCAGTGTTGAGGCCACAAATTAATTAATTAATCAATCCCACAAATTAACTCACAACAGCTATTTTCAAGAACAAATTTCTGGTTTTAATGACTACTGCAATAACAAACACAAAGAAATTGGCACAGTCTAATGTGTCATCATCCATGGATTTATCTGCAATGATCATCTCAAAAGTTTGCAGGAGGGCATCATAATTGTTTGCCACAGTGCTCACTACCCATGATGTGAAATTCCATCCAGTAGGAGCATTTCTGGGCAACCTTGAGCAGCCTGCAGACTCAAGAAAAGACATCCTCTTTGTGGATTTTGAGAAAAATGTGGCAAACCCAGAGAGTGATGCAAAAAATATTCTGCACTCAGATAAGCATTTAGCCCCCTGAGACAGAACCAGATTCAGTCTGTGTGCATAGCAATGCACAAACATTGACCTGGGGGCTGTTGCTTTAACTTTGGCCTGCAAACCATTGAGAGCTGAAGCCATGACAGCAGCCACGGCTTCTTCGTAAGGAAGACTATCAAATGGCTTCACCAAAATCCGGTCCACAACATTCAAATTGTCTGCCATTATGTGCAGCTTGCTACCTAGCTACCTAGCTAGCTGACGGGGGGGGGGTCAGCCGCCCGGGCAGCCCGCCTCCAGGACCGCCCCTGGGGACACCTGATTCACACCTGTTTGGTCCACAAAACTGACGAACTCACTGACTGAATGCCACACTACTATTATTGTGAACACCCCCTTTTCTACTTTTTTTTTACTAACAGCCCAATTTCATAGCCTTAAGAGTGTGCATATGATGAATGCTTGGTCTTGTTGGATTTGTGAGAATCTACTGAATCTACTGGTACCTTGTTTCCCATGTAACAATAAGAAATATACTCAAAACCTGGATTAATCTTTTTAGTCACACAGCACTACTATTATTCTGAACACTACTGTATGATAGTATAACATAAGTGTATATGTTAGTAAGTGATATAAGTTATTAAAAATTCAGAGTAGCGACTGCGACATCTTGAAAAATCCTCTTAACCCATAAAATACACAGTCCTGGGGCCTCAATGATGACCGCTGTACACACACAAAAACACTTTTTAAGCTAAAAGGAATAAATTCTTCCATCAGGGAGTCTCAGGTTTCAAACTAGCAACCAGTCAGTCAGTGGTGTGGTTCTACCAATCAGTTGAGCTGCTGGGTTCCGACTGTCTTGACTGGGTGTTTGTTTGGATGATGCACCTTAAGGACGCGGTCCAGAAGCCTGCTGTGGATGGCCGTGGCAGCGCAGATGGCGCCGTAGGCGAAGAGGAAGGCTCGGAGGGCGGTGAAGACGGTGTTGGCCACGGCAATGGAGCCATACACCATCAGATAAAACTTCACGTCTGAGCTCATTGGTTCTGAAGGCAAAGTTTGCATAGAGGGCAGAAGACACCTGTGCAGGCAGACATTTGGTTACCAAAAACCTGAAAACGTTCTCAACTTATTCAAGAAACTTTAGAACATTACAGAAGCCTTTAAACAGAGCTTTGACTGTGATATTTTCAAAGTTTTTCCCCGTGTCCACTCACATCGTCTGTCCCGTTGAGAAGAGCAGCAGCGATCGCGATGGCGAGCGGAACGGCACTGTGAAGGAACCGTTAGCTGTGGAGGAACCGTTGTTCTTCAGCTCTGAGATCCAGTGGGAAAGCCACCAGTCGGACACGTTCCTGGAGGCTGAATCCAACGAGAAGAGCCGTTCGTTGGGAAAATATAACACAGATGTTCATTAGAGTGCAGACCTCTGCCAACACCACAAACATTTTAAAATTGTTCCTGCCCTCAGTACTTTGGTGATCTGCTGTAGAATTTTTTTTCTCTGTTTCTAAATGTTGGAGTATCTATTCCAGACTCCAGCCAACATTTACAGACACTTCTGTGAACCTACTAATGAATTTATTGGCTTCCTCAGTGATCGGCAGCGTTTCAGGTGACGTCAATGGAACGGTCTCTTAAAGATGGACATCACACTTCTATCTGATGCCTCCAGCTCCTATACGAGTTCCTCAGCCATGATGCTGAGGTTCTGCTGGACCTCTTCAACAAAAGTCCATTAAGTCCTCTGTGGTATTGAAGACCACTGGTGGGAATCGGCATTAGGTGGTATTCATAAGATATCTATTTGTGCCCGCCTAACTCTAATACAATTTAAGGTTGTGTTCAGATGCCATTACTCTAAAACTCGGCTGGCACAGATATTTCCAAATACAGCAGACATCTGTGATAGATGTTCTGGTTCTTCTTGTAATTTGACACATATGTTTTTTCCTGTCCAAGTTTAATAAATATCTGGCAGACATATTTTGACACAATGTCTAAAGTACTTTTGAAGACGATTGCTGTATCTCCCCATATAGCTATTTTTGGCCTTCCTAAAGATTATAATAACTATACAGCTACCCAAAGAGAGGTCTTGGGTTTCACATCTTTAGTTGTGAGACGACATCTCCTCCTAAACTGGAAATCAGTAAATGTTCCATCTAACAAATTCTGGATTAGCGAGGTCATGTCCTTCTTAAAATTAGAAAAAATAAGATTTATCAGGCAAGGAAATGTGAGTAAATTTGACACAAAGTGGCGACCATTCATTTTGTTTTTTGACTCAAATTAGTTCCTACATCTCCTTTCATTTCCCCTTCTTTTTATTTTGGTACCTAATTTTATTTATTTATTTATTTATTTTAGTTTGTATTTATTTACTTTTATTCTTTTTTATTTTTGGGGGGTGGGGGGATGGGGGTGGAAACGGGGGGTTGTCTGTGTGTGAGTTTTGTTTTTTATATTAAGACTACATTTTTCTTTTTTCAGTGCAATACTATTGAAATGCAACATTATGCTGAGGATACGGTATCAATATTTTGAGCACACTTTAAATATCGCTGTTGTTATCTTTACTTTGCACTGTTCTCCAACTTTTTTCTATAAAAATGTAAAAAGGTGTGGAAATGTGGAAATGTATCTATGCACATTGAATTGACTTTTGTTCCATGTACTCCAATAAAAACATATATATAAAAAAAAAGTCATCTGTGGTAGTTCAAGCCTCGTTCTTTAATAACGTGGAGTAAGTGAGATCCCAAGATTCTTAAATTTGTGTAATTTTTTTGTAGTTACTCGTGTTCTTGTGAATCTTTTAGAAATGTCTCATAAGGAAGAACTGGACTCGTGGAGATCCAAAAATTTGCTCTGGAATCCTTGATTTTTTTGTTCGTTCACTTAAACTGAAGAAGTCCTGGTGATAGAGTTTTCTATATATTGTCAATATTATTATCCAATATTAATGTCTTTGTCTTTACTTTTATGAACTGCCTTTGCTCTTGTTTTTGATTCTGTTCTTTAGTAGAGAAGCTTGAATCTTCGTCTGGACTGGGTTGCTTGACGCAAGGACATTTCGCTTCAAATCGCAGAAGCTTCCTCAGCTAAAATTCTTGCTCTGGTAGTCTGACTTCTGTCTTGACTCTTGTAGAGAAGAAATCTGGCCAATTTTTTTGGATCCTCCAAACTGTGACTGTCTAGCGTTGGGACCAGGAGGCAGAGCTGTGGTCTTATACACCTCTCTGCAGCTTCTCTCCCCCTGCCATCCCCTTATTACCCCATCCCCGTAGAGACGGTGCCTGCTCCCAGACCACCAATAACTAGCAAAAATCTATTTAAGCATAAAAATTCAAAAAGAAAAAATAATATAGCACCTTCAATTGCACCACAGACTAAAACAGTTAAATGTGGTCTATTAAACATTAGGTCTCTTTCTTCTAAGTCCCTGTTGGTAAATGATATAATAATTGATCAACGTATTGATTTATTCTGCCTAACAGAAACTTGGTTACAGCAGGATGAATATGTTAGTTTAAATGAGTCAACACCCCCGAGTCACACTAACTGTCAGAATGCTCGTAGCACGGGCCGGGGCGGAGGATTAGCAGCAATCTTCCATTCCAGCTTATTAATTAATCAAAAACCTAGACAGAGCTTTAATTCATTTGAAAGCTTGTCTCTTAGTCTTGTCCATCCAAATTGGAAGTCCCAAAAAACAGTTTTATTTGTTATTATCTATCGTCCACCTGGTCGTTACTGTGAGTTTCTCTGTGAATTTTCAGACCTTTTGTCTGACTTAGTGCTTAGCTCAGATAAGATAATTATAGTGGGCGATTTTAACATCCACACAGATGCTGAGAATGACAGCCTCAACACTGCATTTAATCTATTATTAGACTCTATCGGCTTTGCTCAAAAAGTAAATGAGTCCACCCACCACTTTAATCATATTTTGGATCTTGTTCTGACTTATGGTATGGAAATAGAGGACTTAACAGTATTCCCTGAAAACTCCCTTCTGTCTGATCATTTTTTAATAACATTTACATTTACCCTGATGGACTACCCTGCAGTGGGGAATAAGTTTCATTACACTAGAAGTCTTTCAGAAAGCGCTGTAACTAGGTTTAAGGATATGATTCCTTCTTTATGTCCTCTAATGTCATATACCAACACAGAGCAGAGTAGCTACCTAAACTCTGTAAGTGAGATAGAGTATCTCGTCAATAGTTTTACATCCTCATTGAAGACAACTTTGGATGCTGTAGCTCCTCTGAAAAAGAGAGCTTTAAATCAGAAGTGTCTGACTCCGTGGTATAACTCACAAACTCGTAGCTTAAAGCAGATAACCCGTAAGTTGGAGAGGAAATGGCGTCTCACTAATTTAGAAGATCTTCACTTAGCCTGGAAAAAGAGTTTGTTGCTCTATAAGAAAGCCCTCCGTGAAGCTAGGACATCTTTCTACTCATCACTAATTGAAGAAAATAAGAACAACCCCAGGTTTCTTTTCAGCACTGTAGCCAGGCTGACAAAGAGTCAGAGCTCTATTGAGCTGAGTATTCCATTAACTTTAACTAGTGATGACTTCATGACTTTCTTTGCTAACAAAATTTTGACTATTAGAGAAACAATTACTCATAACCATCCCAAAGATGTATCGTTATCTTTGGCTGCTTTCAGTGATGCCGGTATTTGGTTAGACTCTTTCTCTCCGATTGTTCTGTCTGAGTTATTTTCATTAGTTACTTCATCCAAACCATCAACATGCTTATTAGACCCCATTCCTGCCAGGCTGCTCAAGGAAGTCCTACCATTATTTAATGCTTCAATCTTAAATATGATCAATCTATCTTTGTTAGTTGGTTATGTACCACAGGCCTTTAAGGTGGCAGTAATTAAACCATTACTTAAAAAGCCATCACTTGACCCAGCTATCTTAGCTAATTATAGGCCAATCTCCAACCTTCCTTTTCTCTCAAAGATTCTTGAGAGGGTAGTTGTAAAACAGCTAACTGATCACCTGCAGAGGAATGGTCTATTTGAAGAGTTTCAGTCAGGTTTTAGAATTCATCATAGTACAGAAACAGCATTAGTGAAGGTTACAAATGATCTTCTTATGGCTTCGGACAGTGGACCTATCTCTGTGCTTGTTCTGTTGGACCTCAGTGCTGCTTTTGATACTGTTGACCATAAAATTTTATTACAGAGATTAGAGCATGTCATAGGTATTAAAGGCACTGCGCTGCGGTGGTTTGAATCATATTTGTCTAATAGATTACAGTTTGTTCATGTAAATGGGGAATCTTCTTCACAGACTAAAGTTAATTATGGAGTTCCACAAGGTTCTGTGCTAGGACCAATTTTATTCACTTTATACATGCTTCCCTTGGGCAGTATTATTAGACGGTATTGCTTAAATTTTCATTGTTACGCAGATGATACCCAGCTTTATCTATCCATGAAGCCAGAGGATACACACCAATTAGCTAAACTGCAGGATTGTCTTACAGACATAAAGACATGGATGACCTCTAATTTCCTGCTTTTAAACTCAGATAAAACTGAAGTTATTGTACTTGGCCCCACAAATCTTAGAAGCATGGTGTCTAACCAGATCGTTACTCTGGATGGCATTTCCCTGATCTCTAGTAATACTGTGAGAAATCTTGGAGTTATTTTTGATCAGGATATGTCATTCAAAGCGCATATTAAACAAATATGTAGGACTGCCTTTTTGCATTTACGCAATATCTCTAAAATCAGAAAGGTCTTGTCTCAGAGTGATGCTGAAAAACTAATTCATGCATTTATTTCCTAAAAGTTCCCTAAAAAGCCTTCAGTTGGTTCAGAATGCTGCAGCTAGAGTACTGACGGGGACTAGCAGGAGAGAGCATATCTCACCCGTGTTGGCCTCTCTTCATTGGCTTCCTGTTAATTCTAGAATAGAATTTAAAATTCTTCTTCTTACTTATAAGGTTTTGAATAATCAGGTCCCATCCTATCTTAGGGACCTCGTAGTACCATATTACCCCATTAGAGCGCTTCGCTCTCAGACTGCGGGCTTACTTGTAGTTCCTAGGGTTTGTAAGAGTAGAATGGGAGGCAGAGCCTTCAGCTTTCAGGCTCCTCTCCTGTGGAACCAGCTCCCAATTCAGATCAGGGAGACAGATACCCTCTCTACTTTTAAGATTAGGCTTAAAACTTTCCTTTTCGCTAAGGCTTATAGTTAGGGCTGGATCGGGTGACCCTGGACCATCCCTTGGTTATGTTGCTTTAGACGTAGACTGTGGGGGGGTTCCCATGATGCACTGTTTCTTTCTTTTTTTGCTCCGTATGCATCACTCTGCATTTAATTATTAGTGATCGATCTCTGCCCCCCTTCTCGGCATGTCTTTTTCCTGGTTCTTTCCCTCAGCCCCAACCAGTCTCAGCAGAAGACTGCCCCTCCCTGAGCCTGGTTCTGCTGGAGGTTTCTTCCTGTTAAAAGGGAGTTTTTCCTTCCCACTGTGGCCAAGTGCTTGCTCATAGGGGGTCGTTTTGACCGTTGGGGTTTTTCATGGTTATTGTATGGCCTTGCCTTGCAATATGGAGCGCCTTGGGGCAACTGTTTGTTGTGATTTGGCGCTATATAAGAAAAAAGTTGATTGATTGATTGATTGAAAAGCTGGAATTTTAAACCTAACCAGACCCCTCCTACCGAGAGGAAGACTGCTATAGGCTGGTGACTAAACAACAGCTCTAATTAGCAACTATTGTGCTCTAGTTAGCACCCTCCTAATGACAGGGCAGCTGTCCCTCCTAATGATGGGATGGACCCTCTCCTGATGGCTCCCTTGATGACTCTCCTGATGACGTGAATGACTCACTACCATGAATAAAAGACTGAAACTGCTTTGACCTGAGTACCCCATTGTAAACAGGGGATAAAGCGTGTCTCAGACCCCCTCCCCGGTTAAGGCTGGGTTTCAAACATTTCACAAAGAATGCCTCCTTGACCCCTCTCTCAAACCATTTCTTCTCTCTGGCTAATATTTTAACTTCCTTGTCCTCAAACGTGTGGTTCGTGTCTTTAAGGTGGAGATGAACTGTAGACTGAGGTCCTTTACTTTAAACCAGTTAACACCTTGAGACAGAAATTAGTTCACCCTAAGGACAGGATCCCTAGTTACAAACAGAGCAATGTAGTGTATTCTATCAGATGTCAGGAAAACTGCATGCAACTACATAGGTGAGACTAAGCAACCTTTACACAAAAGGCTATACCAGCACGGCAGAGAGGGTGCCAGTGGGGTTTTTGGGTTTTTATTTGAGAGGAGTTGGGTTATTTTGCTTGTTTGTCGTGGCAGTTGTGGTATTCTGTTCCTGGCCTGGGGTGTTGGAGGAGGAGCGTGTACACACACAGCTGCTGAGGGAAGCTCTAAATGCTCACTTCCCTCCTCCTCCTCCTCTCCCTGCCGCTCCACACACACAACTTGAGGATTTGAGAAACACTGCAGCAATGTTTTGTTGTGCTTTAACACATGAAACACTGGGGTTTTACATGTAATTGCTTACATGTAATTGTTACTAGTGTTTTAAAAGTGTTTGTTACTGTTAAATTTAGAGGGATATTGTTTGATATAATCAATTCCAGCTTTAATGTTGTTTTGCATTAAGTGTAATTTATCACTCCAGCCGAAGAGCAGAGCAGAAGGTTGTACAGTGTGTGAACAGTAAGATTATGTTGATTATTGTAACATGTTTATTGAGCTCCTGTTGAAAGCATTAATGTTGATGAGGGTGAATTGACAGCAATGTAGAAGCAACAAATAATAACAATATTTTGATCATCCTGTGTTCTGACTGAAATAATGTGAATTCTCATGAGATGTAACTAACCCCTGCTGCAAATCAAACAAGAAGCTGCAGGCTTTCATAAAGCATTGATGACCAGTGAAGTGCTTATTAATTATTAGTTGATGTATGCAGATTAAGTTAGGCCTTAAAGGATAGAGATTGTTGGACAACTTTTCACATGATTATTGTCCATCCTGACCCATAGTTATTCCTGCAAACCAAACAGTTTATGTATCAGATTCTGTCATTATTTCTATTTATTATTGGTGTTTAAGCATTGATTAATCCAACAGTTCTATTCTGGGATAAATTGCTAAAAGATACTTCAGTTCACTTTCATTGATCCTGCATGTTTGATGTTCTGTGCAATTAAAGCTGTTTTGACATGACACCTCTTAATGGGTGTTCCCCCACCCCTTGGAACCCCTGCCCGGTATGGAAGGCTGCGAGCCCATGACAGGTAACATCCCATCTTAAACTCTGGGACAACCTAAGGCAGGCCCAGTCACGATTACTCGACCATGTCTCTGTGACGCTCTGACTCACTAGGACATGAGGATATGGCACTGGGGTACTGTGGTGGGGTCAAATTTGCCCGTATGCCTACATGATAGGCAGTGTATTGATCTAATTGGAGTGTTGGATCATTGTCAGGAATTGAATTGTCATATTAAGACTGGCCTGCACGTAATAATCGAGATTAATCAATGCTTATCATTCATCCAATCAATTTTGGCAAATTAATGCGTCACAATGTCCACCAAACCGCTGATGGTGTGTATGCCTAATCCTCAAACAAACCGGTCCTACCCCGCAGCTTTTTCAATTGGGCAGCTGTCTTAAATCATGGACCATGTCCGGTTTCTACGGCTGTGATGGTTGGACTGGTTAATAATCATTTTGTGACATTTGGATTTCAGGCATATGCAAAACATTACTGCAGAGCATGTTTAATTTATGCAAAGCACAACCCACAGGATAATGAGAGACCAAAACGAGGGAAATTTCCAACCCCTCAATACCCGTTTCAAACGATCCATATGGATTTTATTGAATTGAACAAAATGTGAAGAGAAAAAATATTGCCTAGTATTGATTGATGCATATAGCAAATGGGTAGAGGTGTTCCCTGTTAGACATGCAGATGCTTTAACAGTTGCAAAGATACTTTGTAGAGACATCATTCCAAGACATGGACTACCTGAAACAATGTACAGTGATAATGGTACACATTTTGTAAATAAAATCATCCAACATTTAATAGAACATTTGAAAATAAATGCAAAAACATATTGTGCTTATCATCCTCAAAGTGCAGGTTTAGTGGAAAGAACAAATGGGACAATTAAAAGTAAGCTCAGAAAATGTATGGAAGAAACAGGAAAAAATTGGGTTTATTGTTTGGATTTGGTGAAACTGTACATGCATATAAAACCCAACTCAGACTGGCCTGACGCCATTCGAAATTTTGTATGGCAGGCCCTACAGAATACCAGATTTACAGAAAATAGTAGTGGGGCCTGACAGTGAGGATAAGGGATTAGTTGATTACATGAGATGAGTATTGTCCCATAAAAACGTTATACATCCTAACACGATACCAGACTCTCCTATTTCTGTGCAGGGCCCTGAGAATCAGAACCAGATTGGCAACTGGGTGCTGATAAAGACTATTAAGCGAAAGAACTGGTCATCTCCGAGGTGGGAAGGTCCATTCCAAGTGCTGTTAACCACCCCCACTGCAGTGAAAATTGCAGAGAAGTCATCTTGGGTGCATCTATCCCACTACAAAAGACAAAGATACCTGAAAGATCCCGAACAAGACAAGGGGAGCGACGTGTAACAGTGACGGCTGATGGCCTATAGGGCCAGCAATGGCTGGAAGCGCATCATAACAGAGAGAGTGACCAGGAGTGAACAAAGGCAAAGACCAGAGGTTGAAGCAGATATCAGGGTCCTGAAGCAGACGAGTAACCAGCTGTGACCAAGAAGAGGCTGGTCAACTTGAACCAGGATCAGAAGCAGACATACTACAAGCTTGAAATACAGCACTAACGTGACAAGACCAGGAGACAGAAGCAGACGAAACTGCATCTTTGGGAATGGGAGACAAGAGAATCCTGTTCTATTCCTGTACACCTGTGTTTGAAGAAAATGTCAAGAACAGGGCACAGGACAGAATACATGACACATTATTTTAATTACACTTGCAGCATGCCTTACACATACTGATGATAGTACAGATGTATGCACTACAGCTGAAGGGAAATAACAAAAAAAAAAGTTCCAGAGTCCCTCAGTCCCTTGCTGAACTGAACTGTCACCTTCAGCCCCTAAGCCCAGACAAACTGCACCTTTTGAACTGTCACCAAAGAAAGAAGACATCTTTAAGATCAGAACTGTAGTTTCTCTCTGTCCCTTGAAAGCCAAAAAAAAAAACCAAAAAAAAAAAAACACAGGGACAGGAGAGAAATATCAACAGGTTGTTCAAAACACTGTTTTAGCTATGGAGAGCTTTGCTGCCAGAGCAAGATGCAAACTTCGCACCCTGATGATGATTTTGACAATTATTGCTGTGATTGTGGCATTTACTGTGTGGTGGTATGAAAAAAAATATATGAACCATGTTACAATTCAGACCAGAAGAAAGTGATACCTTTATTCAAATCTGGTAACAAGCACCTTTTTACTAACCATAGGCCTGTGTCTTTCTAGTGTCACAATTTTCAAAGATATTGGAAAAAACTTTACAATAACAGATTGGATAAATTTACTGAACAACACAACTTGCTTAATGATAGTCAATATGGGTTTAGATGCAACAGAAGAGATTAATAAACATGTGGACCAAAGGAAAATAGTGATAGGATTATTTGTTGACATAATAAAAAAAAAAAGGCTTTTGACACAATCAATCACAACATATTATTTCAAAAGATGGAGCTTTATGGGATCAGAGAAGTGGCTTTGAATTGGATTAAAAGCTATTTACAAAACCGGAAACAGTTTGTTAAACTTGGGGGCTGCTGTTCTTCATATCTGGACATCGTTTGTGGAGTTCCTCAGGGTTATGTGTTGGCACCAAAGTTATTCATATTGTATATCAGTGATTTATGTAAAGTCTCAGATCTGTTTAGAGCAGTCCTCTTTGGGGATGTTACAAACATATTTTGTTCAGGGGATAATTTGCAACAATTACTAGATGATCTGGGATCAGAAATGATAAAGTTGAAGAGATGGTTCGATATGAACAAACTGTCACTAAATTGGTCTATAAACTAAAATAATGTTATTTGGAAACCATAAAAAAGACGGACGAATACAGTTAAACATACAGGGGGTAAATATGGAACCTGTCAAAGAGAACAAGTCGCCAGGTATGGTCATCGATGACAGAATCAACTGGAAAGCACATATTCAACATAGTCAAAAGAAAGTATGAAAAAGTATGGCAATATTAAGCAGGGCAAACCACATTCTTGATGGTAAATCACTATATGGGTGATTCTTAGACTATGGGCACTTATTATGTCCTTTGATCATATTGTATGAAAAACAGAAAAAAGGGGAAATTTCACACTTTTATAGTTATCTTTACAATGAAAGTGTGTTAAGAAATTTGTTCTAGTAGTCTATGATGACTTTTTTACCTTTTTTCAGCATCATTATATGCAAATATTGCCGTTTTGTGCTTGTCCCACACCCAGACGTTTGATCTTCAATGATAAAAATGAATGGTAAAGAAACGTTTTTTCTAATGTTTTAAAATATCTGTGAATAAAATATCAGTAAAATAATTAAAACATAATTGGGGTATTCAATGTCATACAACTGTTGTGTTTTTTTTTTTAAACAAAATGTAGTTGTCCCACACTATTGCCGTAATTTCCACCACAACACTGTAATGTCCCTAAACAGTTTGTATGAAAGATTGTTTGGGTAGTTTCTATGGAGATAAACAGTGACATCAGAGCACATGTATATAGCGCCAAATCACAACAAACAGTTGCCCCAAGGCGCTTTATATTGTAAGGCAATGGTGTGGTGGAAATTACATTTACAAGGCCAATAGTGACAAAGTTTTTAATTAATTTGGCACACAAAATATTCAAATAGAAAAAAATGAACAATTCCACAAACAAACACAGACAAAACTAGTGAGTCCGAAAGGGTGTGGGCTGAAGCAAAGCTTATTAGCACCCACCCCTGCTAGTACAAGTCCAACAATTCTAATCAGTCATATTTACATAAATATAAATTCACTACTACATGTCGACACACAGACATACACATCAATAGTGCCCGTAGTTAAAGAATCACCCATATACTCTGTATTGCACATTGATTGCACCTTACTTGACTTATGGTGCAAGTATGGGGCAATAACTACATAACTACAGTACAACCATTATTCAACCTTCAAGAGCATTAAGAATAATTTATAATGCAGGTTATCGGGATCATACCAATCCACTGTTTATTACATCACAGATTTTAAAACTCCGTGACATTTAAGCCTGTTTGATTGATGTATAAAGTAAAAAAAAAAAAAAAAAAAATTAATTAAGCAAGTACCTCTTAGAATTCAATGATATTTTATGCAACAAGAAGGAATATATGATTTAAGGGGTTTGTATCGTTTTAAAAGTTGTGGGTGCAAGGATGACCAGGAAATGCTTCTGTGTCTCTATTTGTGGCCAAAAAATTGGAATAAGCTACCTGAGAGACTCCAACGATGTCCAAATATCAATCAGTTTAAATATTTATACAAAGAAATGGTGTTCGACGGACGTGTATCTGTTGGAAAATGTTGAATTGTGTTGTATGATGAATGTGCTTCCTTTAAATTCTTACTATTGAATGTTCTGGGGTAACTAGCTTACTAAGTATTGTGATTTGTCCTCTTGCTTGATCAATGACTCGGATGATTTCCACCACAGTTTATGGTTTATTACTGGCCCGTTACTATATTGCGTTATTGCTATTGGATGGTGAATCATGTCACCCAAACGGGGCAAAATGATGGTTAAGTACACTGTTTGTAAGTTTATTGACGTTTCTACAGTGATGATGTTGAGAATGTAGACATTAAATTCGATAAACAGGGGGGAATAATGATAGAGTTTTCTATATATTGTCAATATTATTATCAAATATTAATGTCTTTGTCTTTACTTTGATTGTTAATGCCTTTACTTTGATGAACTGCCTTTGATCTTGTTTTTGATTCTGTTCTCTATTTTCCATATATACATATATGCATGTGTAAGAGTTCATGCACCATTATTCTTCTAAATAATCACTCATTGTCAAAGCAGAAATATACACTGAACTGTTGAAGTAATCATTACAACTGCTCCCATGAGAAAAGTAACATTTGTCCTTTTGCTTAATGAATGCGCAGACTGTTTTGCTAGAGATATGTTTTTGTCAAGTACAGATTAATATTTCGGCCTTGAGCAAAGAATAACACAGCCTATACACTAGTTCGAGGCTGGCACTGTAAAGTCTCAATTTGAAGAACAATTACTATCTGTCTGAGCAAGACCACAAGGTGCCTTCCAGGTGCGAAGTGATACAAATATGAATTGACTGAAGAAACGCAGCTGTGCCTTGTATATTGTTTTGTAATATGTCTGTGTGTAAATAAATTCAGGAGCAGAGTGGGCGGGCCCTTCAGAGCTGACTGACGGACAGTGACGAGGGGTCATGCTGGCTCTCCCTGATCAGGAAATGAAATTCAGTCTCTAGCGTGATCATTCTTTGTGTTAGTTAACTGAGTTGCTTTTTTTTTTTTTTTTTTACAGATTACAACTCTGACACCTGGTTTTGCAGGCAGCTCTTTAAATACAACCACAGGGAGATCATTCCACAGAACAGGGGCACGATAAGAGAAAGCTCAGTGACCTGCAGACTTTTTATTCACTCTAGGGACACAAAGTAGTCCTGCACCCTGAGAAGGCAGAGCCTGGGCCGGTACGTAGGGTTTAATTAGGTCAGCTAAGTAGGGAGGTGCTAGTCCATGAACAATTTTATAGGTTAGTAGCGGAACCTTAAAATCTGATCGCACAGGGACAGGAAGCCAGTGAAGAGACGCTAAAATGGGTGTAATGTGGTCAAAGTAGGAACAAAGCCTTCATGTTTTTTTGTTTTGTTTTTTTAAAGAAAATGAGACTGTGGACTTAATTAAACATCATGTAGTTCTGCAACAAAACTGTGACAAGACAAAATCTGAACCCTGTCATCATGAGAAAGAGTAAAAGATGAAACACGTGTCGCCGTGTTATTTTTCACTGTCAAACTGAGGTGCCTCATTAAAGGTGAGCGATGGATCCAAACCTTGCATCAGCAGCAGAGACATCAGGACAGAGGCGGCCAGCGCTCGGCCCACTGCCACCCAGTAGGTCTGGTAAACCATCCACGACAAACCACCCGTCTGCTTCTGCTCCTCCCCTGACAGGTCGGGGTCGCTGCCCACGCAGAGGTCAGAGGCTGATCCCGGCTCCGCCTGCTCCTTCACGCCATCTGTTTCAAATCAAACACTTCCTGACAACGACTTCACAATAAATCCTGATCAGCTCAGTTCCAGGTGGGACTGAAGGTTCGATACAGAGAGCAGAATAATCTATATTATAACACGGACCACGGACAAACTGGGGAGAGCTGACATTTGCCGTTTGGTATGCTGATGTAATTTGGGTCAAGGATGAACGCCACCAAAACAGAATGTTGATAGGTCAAATAGTTTTGGAGAAACTACAGATAATAGCTAACAACACTGAATGATGGGCATTGATAACATTCTGGACTCACACACCATTCCAGCAGGAGGCTGTAAATCATCTATATATTAAAAGCGTGCATGTGTGCGTGATTTTATTTAGTAAGATCAGTGTAAGTACACAACAGAACTGTAAATATGTTAAAAATACATGATGACACAAGAAAGTGAAAACACTCCTTTTAACACAGAAGTAATAATAAAATAATAATAAAAATAACACTGATAATAATAATGATGATGATAATAATAGTGTGTATATGATAACAAGAACCTAAACAATACTGGACACTGACGTCTTTGGATCAGCTGTGAGTCCGACTGTAGGACCCAGAAATCAACGTAAAATGGTAGCTGGTGTGGTTCTGGTTTGAATGGGAACTTGATACCTTTCTCATTTGTGTTCTGGTTTTTCTTCCAGTTTTGGGGCACCGCCTCCACCAAAGGAAGGATTTCTGCAGGTGTTCCTGTTTAACAGCACAAACACAGAAGAACCGTTTGAGCCGCCTCCTGCAGGGGAACTGGGACTGTTTCCTGGATCCAGGTCTGGGAGGGGGGTTTGCGTGTGAGAACCCAGGACAGAGCCACAATCATTTAAAACTACTAAAGCTGTTGTTTGTTTTTTTTTAACCTGTTCTGGTGATGGTTCCGTTGTCCATCAGAACCACCACGTCAGCTTTGGCCACAAACTCCACGCGATGCGTGCAGAGGATTCTGGTCTTTTCCCCAAGAAGTTCCATGATGCATTTCTGCATGAGATGTTTGGCCACATCTGTGTCGACAGCTGCCAGTGGATCATCCAGCAGGTAGACCTCTTTATCCTGAAGAAATGTAGTGAACATTTATCTCAGTTCTAACATTTATCACTGACATGCAACCAACGGATTCTGGGAGGATCCAGTTCTGAGACAACTGAGAAGTTAAACACAGCAGCCTCTGAAGCTCACATGGGGGCTAATGGCATAAGACATGTGAAGGCTAACAACATAAGACGCGTGGAGGCTAACGGCGTAAGACGCGTGGAGGCCAACTGCGTAAGACACGTGAAGGCTAATGGCGTAAGACGCGTGGAGGCTAACGGCATAAGACACGTGGAGGCTAATGGCATAACACACGTGGAGGCTAGCAACATATGGACATATGGCCACATGTTACACGTGGAGTCTTTTGTTCTTCATGAAACAAGCACAAAGTAAAGCATTAACTCTTTAAATATGTCAGATCTTTACAATAAATGATTTTAACTATTATTTTGTCTGTGAGACGGCGGCGTCTCAGCTGCTGAAGTGGCCGTCTATCAAGTGCAGTAAGTAAATACCCGTTTCAAATGCACTACATTCAGAGGCTATAACAACCCGCTACATTTCTTTTTCATCTTTATAAATCTCATTGCATGTGCCCCTAGTGGTTGGATTGTGTCTAACTGTAACTAGGATGGTTAAATAGAGGACAAACTTCACTGTATTTATGTACAATGACAATAAAGGCTCTATTCTATTCTATTAAATCCAGAGATAATCAGCGCCACCTACAGAGGACTTACTTCATCTGAACAAAACTTCACTTTGTTGGTTATTTGTTGGTGAAGGTGTTAGGATTTAAGGACTGACCATGTAAACAGCTCTCGCCAGAGCCAGCCGAGCCTTCTGTCCTCCGCTCAGCATCACGCCGTTCTCGCCCACTTCCGTCTTATCACCATTTGGCAAAACCTGCAGACGAGTTTTCAGACAAATGAAACACTGAATTGGTAAAATAATAAAGAACAAATCCTGGTCCACCTGATGATATTACACTCAGCTCAGGAAGAAATGCATGATGGGAAAAAGACAGTGGTCATGCAGTCATAACTGTTCAAAAGTTGAAAAAACATATTTTGGTGTAAATAAAACTAAAACATTTGCACCAATAAGTCCAAAAAAATAATTCAGTGCAATAAGTGCAATCAGGGCTGTGCCACTTGTGAGCACAAGGTGGCGCTGTGAGGCACCACTGTTTGTCATAATGTAAGTTTTGCATCGCTGTAGGTGATGCGTTATGATGAGAGAGAGACGCACAGTGCATGATGGGAAAAGAAGAGTGGACCCAGAGCCTGAAGGTCTTCTGACCAACTGTTGTTGGAGGTGCCAAAAACCAGACTAAGGACTCGAGCTAACAGGACCTTAGTGGCGGCTGCCTCCAAGATCTGGACCCGCCTCAGCCTCCATATTAGGCCGTCCCAGACCCCAGAGACTTTTAAATCCTCCCTAAAAGCCCACTTCTTCTCCCTCACATCTCATAAATGAGCAAAAGCAGAGTCTATGTTTTAGTATTTTTACTGACTGCTGTAATTTTGTTATTATCATCATTGTTATTATTATTTGAAATATATTTGTTTATTTACTTAGCATTGAGCGTAACCTGGTGTCCACGTCTGTACAGCACTTTGGTCAACTGCTGTCATTTTAAATGCGCTCGAGAAATAAAGTTTGAGTTGAGTCGAGTGTAGTTCAGCACCGTGTGTGTGTGTGCGTGTGTAGAAACTTTGTGTCAGTAATTTATCTGTACGTCCTCACAGCCTGCATTATTTTTCTTTCTTCATTTTTTTTTAACCTGAGGTCAACCAACCAAATGATCTGTACATTAAAATATAATGGTGTGACCACAACCATTCAAACTAGGACGTCCCAAACTGAACAATCCGATTATAATCGGGATTGATCCGGACTGAGGGGGTGGAGTTGCCAGAAGACAGGATCATGGACATACAGGACAGGTAGAAGTACCTGGGAATCCCACAAGCCAATGGGCACCATGATGAACATGCAAGAAGGTCAGCCACAGCCAAATACCTCCAGAAGGTAAGACAGGTGCTGAGAAGCCAGCTCAGTGATAGGAATAAGATCTGAGCCATCAATACGTACGGCCTACCAGTCATCAGATACCCAGCTGGGATACTCAGGATGAGAAGGATGCCACTGATGTCAAGACACAAAAACTCCTCACAATGCACGAAGGTTTCCACCCAAAGTCCAGCACCCTGAGGCTCAACACAAGGAGGGAGGGCGAGTGAGTATCAGAGCAACAATCCAGGATGAGACGGGACTCTGTACCGGAAAATATTCAATATTAAGAGACTCAGATTGGAATCAGGGGCAGGAAAAACTGACTGGGACGTCCCTCATATGAAGACAAACAAACCGAAGAACAAACACACTGTGTGTGTGTGTGTGTGTGTGTGTGTGTGTGTGTGTGTGTGTGGGGACCATACGCTAAGGTCTTCTGACAGCGCACACGCCGCGATCACAGCCTGGTAGAAGGCGGGATTAAAGTCCCTGCCAAACAGGATGTTGTCCCGCACCGTGGCGTGCTGGATCCACGGCTCCTGACACACCAGACCGAAACCAGCCTCTCTGTCTGCCACATAGAGACGACCGCCGAGCCTGAACAGGAAGGAGGAACACTGATGGACCTCCTGACCCACAGCTACACAATTGATTCACCAAAACCACATCTGCCGTCTGAGGTACAAAAACGATGTGCTGTGTTTTTGTGTTCCTGTGTTGGACTGTGGCCACATCAAGGCTGTCATCACTCACAATTTAACCATGAAACAGGAGTTTGGTTTGACTAAAATCTCCTCCAAACAGGAAGTGTCCTGAACCCAGTTTAAATTTCAACCTTGCCAAAAAAAAAAAAATTAGGGAGATTTCTTGTCAGTTTAATTATTTTGGAGATGGTTTCTTCATATTTGACTTTTAATTTTGACCTTGAAAGACGTAGGCTAATTTTTAGATTGTATTTGTAACTGAGACTAAAGCATGTTTTGACATTTTTTAAAGTTCAAGGTAAAGGTCATAATCAAATTTTTATTCTATGAACCCAACCTTTTCCATTTCTTAACAATACAAAAAAAAAGTTTTAATTTCCCCACGATACTGAACTACAATGTAAATTTTTTGGCAAATTTTGAGATTATTTATTTGTCTTTAACTACAATGGACTCCCCCGCCCCATTGGAACAATAATCATTTGTCCACTTGTTGCAAAACAATGTCAAGTTTATCAATTTTCCATTGTTTAGTCAATTTGTAAAGTTCATCAATGTTACAATGCACATTTAGTCTTTTTTTCTGTTTGTTTCAAACAGCATTTTTAAACATCCATCCATCCATTTTCTTCCGCTTTATCCGGAGTTGGGTCGCGGGGGCAGCAGCTCAAGCAAAGCCGCCCAGACCTCCCGATCCACACACACCTCCCCCAGCTCCTCCAGGGGAACCCCAAGGCGTTCCCAAGCCAGCCGAGAGACATAGTCTCTCCAGCGTGTCCTGGGTCTTCCCCGGGGCCTCCTCCCAATGGGATGTGCCCGGAACACCTCTCCAGCGAGGCGTCCAGGGGGCAACCGGAAAAGATGCCCGAGCCACCTCAACTGACTCCTTTCGACATGGAGGAGCAGCGGCTCGACTCCGAGCTCCTCCCGAGTGACCGAGCTCCTCACCCTATCTCTAAGGGAGCACCCAGCCACCCTGTGGAGGAAACTCATCTCGGCCTCTTGTACTCACGATCTCGTTCTTTCGGTCATGAGCCAAATCTCATGACCATAGGTGAGGATCAGAACGTAGATCGATCGGTAAATCGAGAGCTTTGCCCCCCTACTCAGCTCTCTCTTCACCACGACGGTCCAATACAGCGACCACATCACTGCAGATGCTGCACCGATCCGTCTATCGATCTCACGCTCCATCTGTCCCTCACTTGTGAACAAGACCCCGAGATACTTAAACTCCTCCACTTGAGGCAAGGACACTCCACCGACCTGAAGAGGGCAAAGCACCTTTTTCTGGTCGAGAACCATGGCCTCGGATTTGGAGGTGCTGATTTTCATCCCGGACGCTTCACACTCTGCTACAAACCACCCCAGTGCACGCTGAAGGTCCTGATTTGACGAAGCCAACAGAACCACATCGTCCGCAAACAGCAGAGACGAGATTCTGTAGTTCCCAAACCAGACCCTCTCTACACCCTGGCTGCGCCTAGAAATTCAGTCCATAAAAATAATGAACAGAACCGGTGACAAAGGGCAGCCCTGGCGGAGGCCAACGTGCACTGGAAACAGGTTTGACTTACTACCAGCAATGCGAACCAAGCTCCTGCTGCGGCTGTACAGGGACCGGATAGCCCTTAGCAAAGGACCCCGGACCCCGTACTCCCGGAGCACTCCCCACAGGGTGCCCCGAGGGACATGGTCGAACGCCTTCTCCAGATCCACAAAACACATGTGGACTGGTTGGGCAAACTCCCATGAACCCTCGAGCACCTGATGGAGCGTGTAGAGCTGGTTCAGTGTGCCGCGACCAGGACGAAAACTACACTGCTCCTCCTGAATCCGAGGTTCAACCATCGGTCGAATTCTCCTCTCCAGTACTCTGGAATAGACCTTACCGGGGAGGCTGAGGAGTGTGATCCCCCTATAGTTGGAACACACCCTCCGGCCCCCCTTCTTAAACAGAGGGACCACCACCCCGGTCTGACAATCCAGAGGCACTGTCCCCGATCGCCACGCGATGTTGCAGAGGTGTGTCAACCAAGACAGTTCCACAACATCCAGAGACTTAAGGTACTCAGGACGGATTTCATCCACCTCAGGAGCCTTGCCACCGAGGAGCTTTCTAACCACCTCGGTGACTTCGGCCTGGGTAATGGATGAGTCTGCCTCTGAGTACCCAGTCTCTGCTTCCTCTTCGGAGGAAGCAGAGACTGGGGACAATTAACAATTGTTTAATTGTTAACAATTAAACAATTGTTAACAATTACATTTTGCACCTTTTTAATAGCAAAGCAAATTTTGTTCATTTTGTTGTGTAACATTGTGAAAGTGAGGGTCAAACATTCTTTAATGTGCAAAGGACCAAAGCTATTGTACCATGTTCTGTGTTCATAATTTTTCTCTTCCACTGAGATGTTTTGGTATATAGAAGAACAAAAGCCTTTTTTAAGTAAACAAATGAAACTATAATATCTTTGCAATAAAACAGTACAAAAACCTTCATATTGTCCACAGAAACAACATTTTCTTTTGTGGTTTAATTAGATAAGGAATGGACCTTAAGTTGTTGCATGTTTCCTTTAAGTTGTTGCATGTTTCCTTTACATTGTTGCACGTTTCATTTAACTTGTTATATGTTTCCTTTAAGTTGTTGCATGTTTTGTTTAACTTGTAACATGTTTCCATTAAGTTGTATCACTCCACAGAGACAGCACTCACTAAAGTAGTGAATGACCTTCTGCAAGCAATGGACTTGGACACCACTACGGTTTTGGTGCTGTCGGATCTTAGTGCTGCGTTTGATACTGTGGATCATCATAGTTTACTGAAGAGGCTGGAGAATCATTTTGGGATTACTAGAACTGCCCTTGCGCGGCTGACATCGTACCTGTCCAGTCGTTCTCACTGTGTTTTGTACAAAACAGTACCTCTGATCTTAGGGACATGACGTTTGGGGTTCCACAGGGATCCATTTTAGGTCCTGTGATTTTTCCGTATATGTAGCACCCCTTGGAATTTACTGCAATGTTTTGGGATTGCCTTTCAATGTTATACTGATGATACTCAACTGTACATGCCGATAACTGCTGGTAATCCCGCTCACATAAAATCTTTAAAAAATTGCCTTCCATCAGTGAGAAGTTGGATGTCTAGTAACTTCCTACTTCTAAATTCTGGTAAGACTGAAATGAAGGTTCTTGGTCCAACGAGGCATCGGCATCAATTTGACCAGGTGGCGCTTAGCTTAGGTTCGTATGTTATACGTCATACAGACAAAGTGAGGAATCTTGGGGTAATTTTTGATCCCACGTTGTCTTTTGACCTCCACATTAGAGACATTATGAGGACTGATTTCTTCTATTTGTGAAATATAGCAATGATTTGTCCCATCCTGTCTACGGCTGATGCTGAGACTTTGATACATGCATTTGTTTCTTCAAGACTGGACTATTGTAATGCTCTATTTTCTGGTTTGCTGCAGTCCAACATTAGGGCTCTCCAACTGGTTCAAAATGCTGCTGCCAGACTTTTGACTTGAGGCAGAATGTTTGACCACATTACGTCCACTTTGGCGTCTGTTCACTGGCTTACTGTTGCTACATGATCAGATTTTAAGATTCTGTTATTGGCTTTTAAAATTTTTAAATGTTTTTAAAAATTTTATTTAAAACTAAAACTTACTGCACACTGGATTTTTTCCCCCGTCTATATGTTAATCTGTGATTAAATCCAAAATTAAGCAAAACAGACAAAAATAAGACGTTAGATGGTGGACAGAAACAAGGGAGACACATGCAGAAAGATCACCCGGGCTAGGATTTAAACATGTGGACCCTGCAAACCGCATTCTTTGGCATGTGGTACTTTGACCCCTCAGAATGAAGGTGGATTAAAAAAAAAAAAAAAAAAAAAAAAAAGGAAAATACATACATTCCCTTAACTTTGTATTTTATGTGAAATAAATGTGAAATGTTTGAGGAGGTGTCAGATGTGCTGCACCTGTTGAGCTCCCCGGTGAGAGCAGCCAGCAAAGAACTCTTCCCGCAGCCGACTTTCCCCACGACAGCAACTAGAGATCCCTGAAGCACAAACAGGTGACTTACAGCACCGGAACCAAAGCGGACTCTAAAAACCAGTGGTGGGCACAGCTAACCAAAAAGTTAGCTTTGATAACCGCTAATCAGCTAATTGAAAAGTTATCTTTTATAATGCTAAACTGATAAACCACCAAAAAATTTATCAGAAGCTACAGCTAACCGCTAACTTTCAGTATTATCTCCGGTATACTCTTAGCTATTAACAAGCCGATTTTGAGTTTAAACACCGTCAACGCTTCTGATAGAATCAAAGGTGATCACAAACCTAAACAAAGCTAATGAGTCAAAGCGCTTCTGTCTTTGTGTGCCCTGCCCCCTGCTGTAGGGAAGCCTCATTATCCTTGACAGCATACGGTGGACCAGCCATGAGGCAGACTCTTGAAAAGGAAAGCAGGTTTGATTTATGGTTTTGATTTATAAATCAATTAATCCGGATAGAATAACGACAATGTAAACTCTGTCATGTGTACAAAGTGAAAATATAACACATATATGTTCATTTTAACATAATGCACTAATTCGGAGGTTTTGAACATTAACACACAGTGTTGGTGTTTACAAATAAATGTGCTTTTGTAAAATATGTCTTTTTTCCCATTTGTAAAAAAAAAGGCATTTGTAAAACCGAAAAGTCTATTAAGTTGTGATTTGACTTATATTCTAAGGTACCAAGAGTTAATTTAGATCAAACTGACACTTATCTAAATTCTTTAGAGCTGCCCACATTAAATGAGGAACAAAATTAAATAATGATCGCTGATATAACAGAAGGGGAATTAATAAATGCAATTACTAGACTCAAATTAAATAAATCACCAGGATCAGATGGCTATACAGCTGAGTGGTATAAGAAATTTAGAGATGAATTAACACCTATTATACTTCCCACATTGAATTGGGTTTTAAAAAAGGCACAAACACCGCCCAGTTGGAAGGAGGCGATCATATTGGCTATACCAAAAGAAGGCAAAGATAAAATGGAGTGTGGATCCTATCGACCAATATCTGTTCTTAACATAAACCACCGATTATTCACCTCGATTTTAATACATAATGACCAGACAGGTTTTATATAAGAACGCCAAACACAAGATAATATACGAAAGACATTACACATCATAGATCATATACAAAAAAATAAGACTAAGGCAATAGTGATAAGTGTCGATGCGGAAAAAGTATTTGACTTGGTTAATTGGGATTTTTTGTATAGGGTGTTATATAGGTTTGGCTTCCATGATACAACTGTTAAAACTATACAGGCATTGTACAACAATCCTACTGCTAGAATCAAAATAAATGGATCCTTATCAAAGAGCTTTACTCTGGACAGAGGCTCCAGACAGGGCTGTGCATGGTCACCTCTACTTTTTGCATTATATTTAGAACCGTTGGCTCAGCACATTAGACAAAATAATAAAATTAAGGGAATCTTTATAAAAGGTACAGAGTATAAATTATTCTGCTATGCGGATGATATTTTAGTGTATTTAGGACAACCAACATATGCTTTACCTGAATTGATGAAATCATTTGAGCAATATGGCATATTATCAGGATACAAAGTTAACATGGGTAAGACTCAATTGCTTGCATATAATTATAACCCACCAGATGTAATAAAGAATGAATACCCATTGATATGGCAAACAAAATCCATCAGATATTTAGGCATAAACATCCCATAAACAATCCCATAAACATTGCTGTTATAAAGTTATAACAGCAATCTACTCCCTAACTGTTTCGGTTCTGCTTGGGTTGTTTTTTGTTGTTGTTGTTGTTTTTCTCTAATATTGCTTTACAGCATTTTGTGTCGAGGTATGTGTGTACATTGATGTTGATAGTATGAGGATGATGAACACACAGTGGTTACAGTATGTTATGTATATATTTGACACGAAATGCTAATAACAAAAAAAAAAGTTGTGATTTGACCACCGTGTGATATAACCGGGGGCCAGTAGATGGCAGTGTTCTATGCATTTTGACAAATCTACTGGATGGCCGTGGGAATGGCGCCAGGATGCCCAGTGTGGTCAGCACCTGTGTGAGACAACCCCTGGCTCCTCACCGTATTGCCATCTGGGACGGACGCAGTTCTGCACGCAAGTCCAGTTAACAGTGGCCTTCGCAACTGAAATCGGCTTATGAACAAATTATCTTCATTTGGAAATAATTCCTCGCGTTCCCTGAATACACGCTCACGTTGGATTGCACCACTTACAAGGTCTTCTAACAACACTAACGCAGCCAGTTGGTGCCATTTCACTCATCACTTTGCGCATGTTTTTATATCCACATAAATAATTGCAAACACGTGGGTGTGTTAATTATTCATCAGTGTGTCTATGATGTGCACATCACTGTAATGACTTCATGTTTTCACATTATTAACGGTTCCCAGCATCACCTCTATGTGTTGGCAGAGGAACAATAGCTGTAGAAACATGCGTACGCCAACCAGGATTTTGGTGTGGCGCACCGCACATTTCCACAGTCACTTTTGATACGTGGAGACGAACGTACGACAAGTTTTTGTGCATATGCACGCTTTGTACATGAGGCCCCAGATGAGTTAGAAGCTGTTCAGATGGTAGAATCTGGTTAATGATGGTTTGTTACCACGGTGACTGCAGCTCAGATGTTCCCTAACAATCAAAGGTTGTTAGTTAAATTCCCATCTCATCCGGTCTCCATGACGATGTCCCTGAAGAAGACACTGAAGGCCAACGTGCATTCAGGTGTGAATGTGAGTAAAGTGGTTTGAGCTGAGTCGTTCCTGAACGAGCTGGCGAAATGTGAGGATGCAATAAAAACGTGCACGTTGCTTTTTTCGGAGACGTGTTCGTACCTTCCTGACGTGCAGATTCAAACCGTGGAGCAGCAGACTTCCTTCAGCAGCTCCAGCTTCACTTCCTTCATCTTTGTTTGTGTTTGCACCATCGGACCCCTTCCAGGAAAACATCCCCTGACTTAAGAGGACAGACGTCTGTCTGTCGTCATGGAGACAGACTGTGGACACACAGAATTCAGTTTTAAAAAATTATGTTTAGAAACAATATGCAAACTGCATCTGGAACACTAAGAGTCTCCACGGAAACCTGAAGACGGCGTACCCGTGCTGTAATACGTCTCCAGATCCTGGTCAGTCAGTTTGAAGAAGCGCTGGATTCGCTCCAGCGACACTTTGGCCTCCAGGATGCTGCTGAGCACCCACGGAAAGCTGTTGAGTGGGATGATCAGCATTCCCACCAGAGCCAGCGTGGTGAAGACCTGCAGGGACAGCGAGGATGTGTCAGATCCGTTCACCACACAGCGGTAAAGGTGGCGGCTGTGCACGCTACTCTACCTTGGCAGCCGTCAGCTGGTGTCCCAGCAGCACGTACGTAACAAAGGTGAGGATGGCGATGACCACGGGCAGAGCGGCCCACGTGTACACGCACATGGCGTCCAGGTACTTAATGGCTTTGAGGTGGGAAACTTCTTGTTTGCGACAGTCGGCGACCTTCTGAGCGAAGTGGCGCTCCCAGTTGTAAAACTTGACGATCCGAATGCCGAAGAGGATCTCTGTCATCAGCTGCCAGGGAAGATTTTAGTTTGTTATTCCAGAAAAAAAAGTTGGAGCACCAAAAAGAAAATAAAGACACATTACACTTTTTGCAACATCAGATATCGAAACCAGATTTAAAAAAAGACACTCAAACTCAAATAAAAATACAAATACATCAAATATAAAATTTTAACTAAACATACACTATGCAACATTATTTCTATTTCATATCAAATGATTCTTCTGGAATCTTGTTTTAACAATCCCTGAATGGTTATAAGCCAACTGGCTGTAAAAGTGATCATTTCTTTGCACTATACAAAAAGGAGTCAGGATTTTAAAAGCGTAGTGAGTTTATAACTTTTTTTATTTAAAATCACATTTTCTTTTTTCCACTTTCACATTAAAACTTTATATTTTTTGAAAGAAGCCTAATTTTTTTATATTTTTCTCAAAAAAAAAAAAAAAAAATTCTTGATCCAAAAAGAAAAAAAAAATTTAAATCAACTATTGCCTTGCTTGCCTCTACTGGTGGTTGGCTCTCACTGCGGTATTGTATCACTTCCTGTTCCGGAGCACAGCGGTGTTTTGCTGTATCTGTTTAATCTGCGCAGTTAGATTGATCTAGTTAACTAGATAACGATTTGTTTCACAGTGTAATCTTCACGTGCCTTAACTAAAGCACTCCCTCTGCTGAATCACCTCTAAATTATTTACACATTATTAATTTTGTGTGTTTTTAGGAATCCGCTAGCTTAGCGCAGCTACTAGCTCTTAGCCGGTTTAGCATGGCGGCTTCTCCTGTCTCTCCCGCGCTTTTCTGCTCTGGGTGTGAAATGTTTAGTTATTCCTCGGCCTCCTTTAGCAGTAACGGTACTTGTAATAAGTGTAGCTTATTCGTAGCTTTGGAGGCCAGGCTGGGCGAATTGGAGACTCGGCTCCGCACCGTGGAAAATTCTACAGCTAGCCAGGCCCCTGTAGTCGGTGCGGACCAAGGTAGCTTAGCCGCCGTTAGTTCCCTTCCAGCAGATCCCAAGCAGCCGGGAAAGCAGGCCGACTGGGTGACTGTGAGGAGGAAGCGTAAACCTAAACAGAAGCCCCGTGTACACCGCCAACCCGTTCACATCTCTAACCGTTTTTCCCCACTCGACGACACACCCACCGAGGATCAAACTCTGGTTATTGGCGACTCTGTTTTGAGAAATGTGAAGTTAGCGACACCAGCAACCATAGTCAATTGTCTTCCGGGGGCCAGAGCAGGCGACATTGAAGGAAATTTGAAACTGCTGGCTAAGGCTAAGCGTAAATTTGGCAAGATTGTAATTCACGTTGGCAGTAATGACACCCGGTTACGCCAATCGGAGGTCACTAAAATTAACATTGAATCGTGTGTAACTTTGCAAAAACAATGTCAGACTCTGTAGTTTTCTCTGGGCCTCTCCCCAATCGGGCCGGGAGTGACATGTTTAGCCGCATGTTCTCCTTGAATTGCTGGCTGTCTGAGTGGTGTCCAAAAAATGAGGTGGGCTTCATAGCTAATTGACAAAGCTTCTGGGGGAAACCTGGTCTTGTTAGGAGAGACGGCATCCATCCCACTTTGGATGGAGCAGCTCTCATTTCTAGAAATCTGGCCAATTTTCTTAAATCCTCCAAACGGTGACTATCCAGGGTTGGGACCAGGAAGCAGAGTTCTAGTCTTACACACCTCTCTGCAGCTTCTCTCCCCCTGCCATCCCCTCATTACCCCATCCCCGTAGAGACGGTGCCTGCTCCCAGACCACCAATAACCACCAAAAATATATTTAAGCATAAAAATTCAAAAAGAAAAAATAATATAGCACCTTCAACTGCACCACAGACTAAAACAGTTAAATGTGGTCTATTAAACATTAGGTCTCTCTCTTCTAAGTCCCTGTTAGTAAATGATATAATAATTGATCAACATATTGATTTATTCTGCCTTACAGAAACCTGGTTACAGCAGGATGAATATGTTAGTTTAAATGAGTCAACACCCCCGAGTCACACTAACTGTCAGAATGCTCGTAGCACGGGCCGAGGGGGAGGATTAGCAGCAATCTTCCATTCCAGCTTATTAATTAATCAAAAACCCAGACAGAGCTTTAATTCATTTGAAAGCTTGACTCTTAGTCTTGTCCATCCAAATTGGAAGTCCCAAAAACCAGTTTTATTTGTTATTATCTATCGTCCACCTGGTCGTTACTGTGAGTTTCTCTGTGAATTTTCAGACCTTTTGTCTGACTTAGTGCTTAGCTCAGATAAGATAATTATAGTGGGCGATTTTAACATCCACACAGATGCTGAGAATGACAGCCTCAACACTGCATTTAATCTATTATTAGACTCTATTGGCTTTGCTCAAAAAGTAAATGAGTCCACCCACCACTTTAATCATATCTTAGATCTTGTTCTGACTTATGGTATGGAAATAGAAGACTTAACAGTATTCCCTGAAAACTCCCTTCTGTCTGATCATTTCTTAATAACATTTACATTTACTCTGATGGACTACCCAGCAGTGGGGAATAAGTTTTATTACACTAGAAGTCTTTCAGAAAGCGCTGTAACTAGGTTTAAGGATATGATTCCTTCTTTATGTTCTCTAATGCCATATACCAACACAGTGCAGAGTAGCTACCTAAACTCTGTAAGTGAGATAGAGTATCTCGTCAATGGTTTTACATCCTCATTGAGGACAACTTTGGATGCTGTGGCTCCTCTAAAAAGGAGAGCTTTAAATCAGAGGTGCCTGACTCCGTGGTATAGCTCACAAACTCGTAGCTTAAAGCAGATAACCCGTAGGTTGGAGAGGAAATGGCGTCTCACTAATTTAGAAGATCTTCACTTAGCCTGGAAAAAGAGTCTGTTGCTCTATAAAAAAGCCCTCAGTAAAGCTAGGACATCTTTCTACTCATCACTAATTGAAGAAAATAAGAACAACCCCAGGTTTCTTTTCAGCACTGTAGCCAGGCTGACAAAGAGTCAGAGCTCTATTGAGCTGAGTATTCCATTAACTTTAACTAGTAATGACTTCATGACTTTCTTTGCTAACAAAACTATTAGAGAAAAAATTACTCATAACCATCCCAAAGACGTATCGTTATCTTTGGCTGCTTTCAGTGATGCCGGTATTTGGTTAGACTCTTTCTCTCCGATTGTTCTGTCTGAGTTATTTTCATTAGTTACTTCATCCAAACCATCAACATGTTTATTAGACCCCATTCCTACCAGGCTGCTCAAGGAAGCCCTACCATTGTTTAATGCTTCGATCTTAAATATGATCAATCTATCTTTGTTAGTTGGCTATGTACCACAGGCTTTTAAGGTGGCAGTAATTAAACCATTACTTAAAAAGCCATCACTTGACCCAGCTATCTTAGCTAATTATAGGCCAATCTCCAACCTTCCTTTTCTCTCAAAAATTCTTGAAAGGGTAGTTGTAAAACAGCTAACTGATCATCTGCAGAGGAATGGTCTATTTGAAGAGTTTCAGTCAGGTTTTAGAATTCATCATAGTACAGAAACAGCATTAGTGAAGGTTACAAATGATCTTCTTATGGCCTCGGACAGTGGACTCATCTCTGTGCTTGTTCTGTTAGACCTCAGTGCTGCTTTTGATACTGTTGACCATAAAATTTTATTACAGAGATTAGAGCATGCCATAGGTATTAAAGGCACTGCGCTGCAGTGGTTTGAATCATATTTGTCTAATAGATTACAATTTGTTCATGTAAATGGGGAATCTTCTTCACAGACTAAAGTTAATTATGGAGTTCCACAAGGTTCTGTGCTAGGACCAATTTTATTCACTTTATACATGCTTCCCTTAGGCAGTATTATTAGACGGTATTGCTTAAATTTTCATTGTTACGCAGATGATACCCAGCTTTATCTATCCATGAAGCCAGAGGACACACACCAATTAGCTAAACTGCAGGATTGTCTTACAGACATAAAGACATGGATGACCTCTAATTTCCTGCTTTTAAACTCAGATAAAACTGAAGTTATTGTACTTGGCCCCACAAATCTTAGAAACATGGTGTCTAACCAGATCCTTACTGTGGATGGCATTACCCTGACCTCTAGTAATACTGTGAGAAATCTTGATCAGGATATGTCATTCAAAGCGCATATTAAACAAATATGTAGGACTGCTTTTTTGCATTTACGCAATATCTCTAAAATCAGAAAGGTCTTGTCTCAGAGTGATGCTGAAAAACTAATTCATGCATTTATTTCCTCTAGGCTGGACTATTGTAATTCATTATTATCAGGTTGTCCTAAAAGTTCCCTAAAAAGCCTTCAGTTAATTCAAAATGCTGCAGCTAGAGTACTGACGGGGACTAGAAGGAGAGAGCATATCTCACCCATATTGGCCTCTCTTCATTGGCTTCCTGTTAATTCTAGAATAGAATTTAAAATTCTTCTTCTTACTTATAAGGTTTTGAATAATCAGGTCCCATCTTATCTTAGGGACTTCGTAGTACCATATCACCCCAATAGAGCGCTTCGCTCTCAGACTGCAGGCTTACTTGTAGTTCCTAGGGTTTGTAAGAGTAGAATGGGAGGCAGAGCCTTCAGCTTTCAGGCTCCTCTCCTGTGGAACCAGCTCCCAATTCAGATCAGGGAGACAGACACCCTCTCTACTTTTAAGATTAGGCTTAAAACTTTCCTTTTTGCTAAAGCTTATAGTTAGGGCTGGATCAGGTGACCCTGAACCATCCCTTAGTTATGCTGCTATAGACGTAGACTGCTGGGGATTCCCATGATGCACTGTTTCTTTCTCTTTTTGCTCTGTATGCACCACTCTGCATTTAATCATTAGTGATCGATCTCTGCTCCCCTCCACAGCATGTCTTTTTCCTGGTTCTCTCCCTCAGCCCCAACCAGTCCCAGCAGAAGACTGCCCCTCCCTGAGCCTGGTTCTGCTGGAGGTTTCTTCCTGTTAAAAGGGAGTTTTTCCTTCCCACTGTAGCCAAGTGCTTGCTCACAGGGGGTCGTTTTGACCGTTGGGGTTTTACATAATTATTGTATGGCCTTGCCTTACAATATAAAGCGCCTTGGGGCAACTGTTTGTTGTGATTTGGCGCTATATAAAAAAATTGATTGATTGATTGATTGAAATTGAAGACTTAACAGTATTCCCTGAAAACTCCCTTCTGTTTGATCATTTCTTAATAACATTTACATTTACTCTGATGGACTACCCAGCAGTGGGGAATAAGTTTCATTACACTAGAAGTCTTTCAGAAAGCGCTGTAACTAGGTTTAAGGATATGATTCCTTCTTTATGTTCTCTAATGCCATATTCCAACACAGTGCAGAGTAGCTACCTAAACTCTGTAAGTGAGATAGAGTATCTCGTCAATAGTTTTACATCCTCATTGAAGACAACTTTGGATGCTGTAGCTCCTCTGAAAAAGAGAGCTTTAAATCAGAAGTGCCTGACTCTGTGGTATAACTCACAAACTCGCAGCTTAAAGCAGATAACCCGTAAGTTGGAGAGGAAATGGCATGTCACTAATTTAGAAGATCTTCACTTAGCCTGGAAAAAGAGTCTGTTGCTCTATAAAAAAAAGCCCTCCGTAAAGCTAGGACATCTTACTACTCATCACTAATTGAAGAAAATAACCCCAGGTTTCTTTTCAGCACTGTAGCCAGGCTGACAGAGTCAGAGCTCTATTGAGCCGAGTATTCCTTTAACATTAACTAGTAATGACTTTATGACTTTCTTTGCTAATAAAAATTTAACTATTAGAGAAAAAATTACTCATAACCATCCCAAAGACGTATCGTTATCTTTGGCTGCTTTCAGTGATGCCGGTATTTGGTTAGACTCTTTCTCTCCGATTGTTCTGAGTTATTTTCATTAGTTACTTCCTCCAAACCATCAACATGTCTATTAGACCCCATTCCTACCAGGCTGCTCAAGGAAGCCCTACCATTAATTAATGCTTCGGTCGTAAATATGATCAATCTATCTTTATTAGTTGGCTATGTACCACAGGCTTTTAAGGTGGTAGTAATTAAACCATTACTTAAAAAGCCATCACTTGACCCAGCTATCTTAGCTAATTATAGGCCAATCTCCAACCTTCCTTTTCTCTCAAAAATTCTTGAAAGGGTAGTTGTAAAACAGCTAACTGATCATCTGCAGAGGAATGGTCTATTTGAAGAGTTTCAGTCAGGTTTTAGAATTCATCATAGTACAGAAACAGCATTAGTGAAGGTTACAAATGATCTTCTTATGGCCTCAGACAGTGGACTCATCTCTGTGCTTGTTCTGTTAGACCTCAGTGCTGCTTTTGATACTGTTGACCATAAAATTTTATTACAGAGATTAGAGCATGCCATAGGTATTAAAGGCACTGCACTGCGGTGGTTTGAATCATATTTATCTAATAGATTACAATTTGTTCATGTAAATGGGGAATCTTCTTAACAGACTAAGGTTAATTATGGAGTTCCACAACGTTCTGTGCTAGGACCAATTTTATTCACTTTATACATGTTTCCCTTAGGCAGTATTATTAGACGGCATTGCTTAAATTTTCATTGTTACGCAGATGATACCCAGCTTTATCTATCCATGAAGCCAGAGGACACACACCAATTAGCTAAACTGCAGGATTGTCTTACAGACATAAAGACATGGATGACCTCTAATTTCCTGCTTTTAAACTCAGATAAAACTGAAGTTATTGTACTTGGCCCCACAAATCTTAGAAACATGGTGTCTAACCAGATCCTTACTCTGGATGGCATTACCCTGACCTCTAGTAATACTGTGAGAAATCTTTGAGTCATTTTTGATCAGGATATCATTCAATGCGCATATTAAACAAATATGTAGGACTGCTTTTTTGCATTTGTGCAATATCTCTAAAATTAGAAAGGTCTTGTCTCAGAGTGATGCTGAAAAACTAATTCATGCATTTATTTCCTCTAGGCTGGACTATTGTAATTCATTATTATCAGGTTGTCCTAAAAGTTCCCTGAAAAGCCTTCAGTTAAATCAAAATGCTGCAGCTAGAGTACTAACGGGGACTAGAAGGAGAGAGCATATCTCACCCATATTGGCTTCTCTTCATTGGCTTCCTGTTAATTCTAGAATAGAATTTAAAATTCTTCTTCTTACTTATAAGGTTTTGAATAATCAGGTCCCATCTTATCTTAGGGACCTCATAGTACCATATCACCCCAATAGAGCGCTTCGCTCTCAGACTGCAGGCTTACTTGTTGTTCTTAGTGTTTGTAAGAGTAGAATGGGAGGCAGAGCCTTCAGCTTTCAATTCAATTCAATTCAATTCAATTTTTTTTTTATATAGCGCCAAATCACAACAAACAGTTGCCCCAAGGCGCTTTATATTGTAAGGCAAAGCCATACAATAATGATGTAAAACCCCAACGGTCAAAACGACCCCCTGTGAGCAAGCACTTGGCTACAGTGGGAAGGAAAAACTCCCTTTTAACAGGAAGAAACCTCCAGCAGAACCAGGCTCAGGGAGGGGCAGTCTTCTGCTGGGACTGGTTGGGGCTGAGGGAGAGAACCAGGAAAAAGACATGCTGTGGAGGGGAGCAGAGATCGATCACTAATGATTAAATGCAGAGTGGTGCATACAGAGCAAAAAGAGAAAGAAACAGTGCATCATGGGAACCCCCCAGCAGTCTACGTCTATAGCAGCATAACTAAGGGATGGTTCAGGGTCACCTGATCCAGCCCTAACTATAAGCTTTAGCAAAAAGGAAAGTTTTAAGCCTAATCTTAAAAGTAGAGAGGGTGTCTGTCTCCCTGATCTGAATTGGGAGCTGGTTCCACAGGAGAGGAGCCTGAAAGCTGAAGGCTCTGCCTCCCATTCTACTCTTACAAACCCTAGGAACTACAAGTAAGCCTGCAGTCTGAGAGCGAAGTGCTCTATTGGGGTGATATGGTACTACGAGGTCCCTAAGATAAGATGGGACCTGATTATTCAAAACCTTATAAGTAAGAAGAAGAATTTTAAATTCTATTCTAGAATTAACAGGAAGCCAATGAAGAGAGGCCAATATGGGTGAGATATGCTCTCTCCTTCTAGTCCCCGTCAGTACTCTAGCTGCAGCATTTTGAATTAACTGAAGGCTTTTTAGGGAACTTTTAGGACAACCTGATAATAATGAATTACAATAGTCCAGCCTAGAGGAAATAAATGCATGAATTAGTTTTTCAGCATCACTCTGAGACAAGACCTTTCTGATTTTAGAGATATTGCGTAAATGCAAAAAAGCAGTCCTACATATTTGTTTAATATGCGCTTTGAATGACATATCCTGATCAAAAATGACTCCAAGATTTCTCACAGTATTACTAGAGGTCAGGGTAATGCCATCCACAGTAAGGATCTGGTTAGACACCATGTTTCTAAGATTTGTGGGGCCAAGTACAATAACTTCAGTTTTATCTGAGTTTAAAAGCAGGAAATTAGAGGTCATCCATGTCTTTATGTCTGTAAGACAATCCTGCAGTTTAGCTAATTGGTGTGTGTCCTCTGGCTTCATGGATAGATAAAGCTGGGTATCATCTGCGTAACAATGAAAATTTAAGCAATACCGTCTAATAATACTGCCTAAGGGAAGCATGTATAAAGTGAATAAAATTGGTCCTAGCACAGAACCTTGTGGAACTCCATAATTAACTTTAGTCTGTGAAGAAGATTCCCCATTTACATGAACAAATTGTAATCTATTAGACAAATATGATTCAAACCACCTCAGTGCAGTGCCTTTAATACCTATGGCATGCTCTAATCTCTGTAATAAAATTTTATGGTCAACAGTATCAAAAGCAGCACTGAGGTCTAACAGAACAAGCACAGAGATGAGTCCACTGTCCGAGGCCATAAGAAGATCATTTGTAACCTTCACTAATGCTGTTTCTGTACTATGATGAATTCTAAAACCTGACTGAAACTCTTCAAATAGACCATTCCTCTGCAGATGATCAGTTAGCTGTTTTACAACTACCCTTTCAAGAATTTTTGAGAGAAAAGGAAGGTTGGAGATTGGCCTATAATTAGCTAAGATAGCTGGGTCAAGTGATGGCTTTTTAAGTAATGGTTTAATTACTGCCACCTTAAAAGCCTGTGGTACATAGCCAACTAACAAAGATAGATTGATCATATTTAAGATCGAAGCATTAAATAATGGTAGGGCTTCCTTGAGCAGCCTGGTAGGAATGGGGTCTAATAAACATGTTGATGGTTTGGATGAAGTAACTAATGAAAATAACTCAGACAGAACAATCGGAGAGAAAGAGTCTAACCAAATACCGGCATCACTGAAAGCAGCCAAAGATAACGATACGTCTTTGGGATGGTTATGAGTAATTTTTTCTCTAATAGTTAAAATTTTGTTAGCAAAGAAAGTCATGAAGTCATTACTAGTTAAAGTTAATGGAATACTCAGCTCAATAGAGCTCTGACTCTTTGTCAGCCTGGCTACAGTGCTGAAAAGAAACCTGGGGTTGTTCTTATTTTCTTCAATTAGTGATGAGTAGAAAGATGTCCTAGCTTTACTGAGGGCTTTGTTATAGAGCAACAAACTCTTTTTCCAGGCTAAGTGAAGATCTTCTAAATTAGTGAGACGCCATTTCCTCTCCAACTTACGGGTTATCTGCTTTAAGCTACGAGTTTGTGAGTTATACCACGGAGTCAGGCACTTCTGATTTAAAGCTCTCTTTTTTAGAGGAGCTACAGCATCCAAAGTTGTCTTCAATGAGGATGTAAAACTATTGACGAGATACTCTATCTCACTTACAGAGTTTAGGTAGCTACTCTGCACTGTGTTGGTATATGGCATTAGAGAACATAAAGAAGGAATCATATCCTTAAACCTAGTTACAGCGCTTTCTGAAAGACTTCTAGTGTAATGAAACTTATTCCCCACTGCTGGGTAGTCCATCAGAGTAAATGTTATTAAGAAATGATCAGACAGAAGGGAGTTTTCAGGGAATACTGTTAAGTCTTCTATTTCCATACCATAAGTCAGAACAAGATCTAAGATATGATTAAAGTGGTGGGTGGACTCATTTACTTTTTGAGCAAAGCCAATAGAGTCTAATAATAGATTAAATGCAGTGTTGAGGCTGTCATTCTCAGCATCTGTGTGGATGTTAAAATCGCCCACTATAATTATCTTATCTGAGCTAAGCACTAAGTCAGACAAAAGGTCTGAAAATTCACAGAGAAACTCACAGTAACGACCAGGTGGACGATAGATAATAACAAATAAAACTGGTTTTTGGGACTTCCAATTTGGATGGACAAGACTAAGAGTCAAACTTTCAAATGAATTAAAGCTCTGTCTGGGTTTTTGATTAATTAATAAGCTGGAATGGAAGATTGCTGCTAATCCTCCGCCCCGGCCCGTGCTACGAGCATTCTGACAGTTAGTGTGACTCGGGGGTGTTGACTCATTTAAACTAACATATTCATCCTGCTGTAACCAGGTTTCTGTAAGGCAGAATAAATCAATATGTTGATCAATTATTATATCATTTACCAACAGGGACTTAGAAGAGAGAGACCTAATGTTTAATAGACCACATTTAACTGTTTTAGTCTGTGGTGCAGTTGAAGGTGCTATATTATTTTTTCTTTTTGAATTTTTATGCTTAAATAGATTTTTGCTGGTTATTGGTAGTCTGGGAGCAGGCACCGTCTCTACGGGGATGGGGTAATGAGGGGATGGCAGGGGGAGAGAAGCTGCAGAGAGGTGTGTAAGACTACATAAATACTAATAAAGAAGCGAACATGTGCGACAACTTAAAACTAAATAACGTGATGATTAACGGCTGCAGTAGATTCACACTGTTTGAGATCAACAACGTAAAATAAAACATGACCTAATTTAACTCCGTCTCCCGTATCAGCTGTTATTTTCAAATATAAAAACAGCTTATTAAGTAAGAAACTCTTAACATATTTCACAAGTTTGCAAAAAACACACTGCAATTCCCTTAAAAATACACAAGCGGAATCTGTGGAAAAAAAACCTGATCCTTTCTGATAAGTCTGCTAATCTTGAATCTGCAGATGATTTCAGCCTGTGACGTTCTAAAACTCTACAAACAGCTCTCACCTTAACACGACTGTCCTTGTATCTCAGCATGCTTCTGTTGTTGCTGAGGATACGGGACGCCAGGAACTTGTTGAAGGGAACGAGTAGCAGCGCCACACCGAGCCCTCCCACGAAAGCCACACCCACCTGCAGGTAGAGCAGGTAGAGGGTGACGGTGAACTGCAAGGGGAGGCTCCACAGCTCATGGAAACTTCTGAAGAAGTTGACCACACGATCCGTGTCTGTGCTCATGAGGTTCACCACCTCCCCCAGGGTGAAGGCCGCCAGGCTGCTGCTGCTGACCCGAAGAGCTTTGCCGTAGATGGCTGAAACCAGAGCGGCGCGAGCCGACAACGCCACCTTAAAGACCTCAAAGACAAAGATATTTTGGAGGATAGATATGAGTAGGGCGCTGGTAAAGAGGCCAAAGGTGCACCAGGCTCCCCAGCTGATAGACGCCCCCTTTTCACCAATAAAGTTAACCAAACTGCTGAGGAGCAGCGGCCCCACAAAGTTCAGCATGTTTATGAGAAACTTCAACACCCCGAGAATGTAATAACGCACGCCAAATGCTTTGTGCAGCACCCTCAGCAGTCCCACATCTTTGTCCAGCTCTTTACGTCCTTCCTGGGATTGTGAAGGCCACGTGCCATTAAGTACGTTTCTGCTGACCGGCCTAGGCCACGGATCCTGTCTGTTACTCACAGGCACTCCCCGCTGGCAAGATTCCCAACACCGACGAAAGTACTGACAAACCACAGCAGTGCGCAGTTTCCAAGGAAGGTGATATACATCGTCCGGTCTGTTGAGCTCGCCACGCTTCCCTCGCGAGAGGAGTGGACTCAACCACAGATAGAAGATCCGGGAGAAGAAGCCACTGCCGTCCTCAGCCACCATTGCACCTGTATCCTGCTCAGCGCTCTCTGGAATGAGCGGGGATCCATCCGCAGTGTTTATATGCAAGGTATACCCATCATCACTGCTGCAGGGAAAGGCAAACGCCAAGATGTAAAGCAGAAGCGGGACGGTCCGTGCTGCCGCTAGCACAAAGCGTGCCATATCAATAGGCTCTGTAAAGTGCAAGACTTTTCCACTGACACAGTAGATGACTAAAGTAATGACCAGGTTTGGGACTGATAGAAGAACCAACATGAGCAACCCTGGAGGACCTCTGGTTCTTCTGGAAACAGATGCTTGGAGGACCATTATGGCACTGAAGTGGACCAGCCAAGACAAGATAGCGAAGCTGTCTGTCAGGATGTCCAGGTACATGTTGCCCTGATGCTGGAGGATCACCAGGATGATATCTGCAGTGAACAACAGTGCCAAGATCAGGGCAGCTGCCAGCCTGAGGCTCCAGCTGCAGGGAGGAGACGTTTGGAGGCGACGACATCTGAGGAAACACAAGTGATACTTTTGTTTAGTCACAGAAGTACATACAGCCTTTAAAATGCAACACTGGCGGCTGAAAAGCCCAAAACAGGTCACAGGATTAACTGTCTCAGAAGAAGAACCAAGTCCTGTATAGGCCCTGAGGCCCATTGGTGCTTATCACTGGAGTCCATAGGGTGAGTCTATAACTCCCTCCAGACCAGACACCAGCCTGACACAAGTTACTTTCATAGACAAGGCCAGTACCCCTTTACAGCTGGGTGGACTCACTGAGACAATGCAGATTAAGTGCCTCGTCCAAATGGGTCATCATACTAGTGGCCCAGTTCCTTATCCAATGAGCTACCTGCTCGACTCCCAGGAGTCACACATTTAAAACTTTGGCAACTCGTAGCAATTTCCAGTGAGCTTGTTTGTACTCCAGCATCGACGTAACTTTCCCACAATTCACCACAGTTATCTATAAGTAAGCCAAGAGTAGTTAAGTGTAACCATGGGCTCACTAGGACATCAACAAGAGTGACAGGGGAGTTGTCACAAAATGGCTAGAAGCTGTGTAACACCCCTAGAAGAAATTTCAACGATGGTGCAAGGATTTTCCACTTTTAGCAACCACCGTAGCCCACATCATGATATGGGTTTTGATCTCATGACCTGTCAAACTGAGCAGTAGCTGACATGCTAATGCAACACAGTGACCCAACAATCATTGGAAGGTTGACACCACATCAGTGTGGAAGAAACCCACAGTGTGATGAGACCGGTGGCCTCCAAGTGTCAGGACGTCTCTGGCTGTGAAGGATTTTCAAACAAATATTAAACCTGAGAATTTTTTTTTTTTCTATGTTACTTTAACAAAAACTGGATGATTAAACTTCATTTCAGTCAGGATTGTACTTCAGTCTATCTGTCTGTGCTTTGAGAAGACACTTCAGCTGTTTCGTCCCAGTCCACTCAGCTGTCAATGGTAACTGGGCTTGACTGGGGAAGGAAACTGCCATGGACTAGCGTCCCGTCCAGCTTCATAATACAGAATCCAGATATGCACCTGTCCAGGACTTGTCTTGCTTTACCCCTTTATGTCACACCCCGAGCAAACAGTCAAAAAAACATCTGTGTGATTTCTGGACTTTACCGGACAGTTAAAATTTCCACCTACTTGGTCATGCCGAGGTAACAGGCGCTGTAAACGGCCAGCGATGCATGAGGCAGCATGCCGAGGATGAGCTGGTTAAAACAGGAGCTGATGTGTCCGTCCTGCCACACAGGGAAAGGATTCTGCTCCTCTGTATAACAAAGACCGGTGAGCAGCTGCGCCGGACCAAAGTCCCCCATGGCTCACACTATTGCCCCGCTGCCGCCGTCATTCTGAGACACACAAAATATCATTGTCCATATGCCTATAATATAACAATACATATATTGTATTCGGCCTTGCTGATTTCACATCAGGACGGCGTAAATGTGAATCATGAGTCAATCAGAAAAAACACTTCTGCTGTCCCAGGAGCATCACTCAAATATGTTGACTGCTGACCAGATTTCATTCAAAACGCATCTGAAAATTAACTTGCCACATCGGGCGAGAAAAGGGTGTGACACACCAGTCCGACAGCACCGTTCACTTGCCAGTGTCGAGTGGACAAGCATTACTGTCAAGCCCTGATGTCGTCGCTTAAAGATGTATCACAGGAAAATAATGGCGCAGAATAAAATGCAATGTCAAAACCCAACGCCAAAAGACTCTGTCGACAGACGCTAGTCAACCGCACTCCCCAACACCAAAAGACTCTGGTGACAGACACTAGTCAACCACACTCCCCAACGCCAAAAGACTCTGGCGACAGACGCTAGTTAACTGCACTCCCCAATGACAAAAGACTCTGGCGACAGACGCTACTCAACCTCAGTTCCCAACATCAAAAGACTCTGGCAACAGATGCTAGTCAACCTCACTTCCCAATAAGACTCTCTGATGACAACATACTTGTCAACCGCACTCCCTAATGAGAATAGACTCTGATGACAGACACAAGTCAACCACACTCCCCAATGCCAAAAGACTCTCTGGTGACAGACACAAGTCAACTGCACTGCCCAACACCAAAAGACTCTGGTGACAGACACTAGTCAACCGCACTCCCCAACGCCAAAAGACTCTGGCGACAGACGCTAGTTAACCGCACCCCCCAATGACAAAAGACTCTGGCGACAGATGCTAGTTAACCGCACTCCCCAACGCCAAAAGACTCTGGTGACAGACGCTAGCTAACCGCACTCCCCAACAACAAAAGACTCTGGCGACAGATGCTAGTCAACTGCACTCCCCAACGCCAAAAGACTCTGACAACAGACGCTAGTTAACCGCACTCCCCAGTGACAAAAGACTGTTTGGCGACATACGCTAGTCAACCGCACTTCTCAACACCAAAAGACTCTCTGGCAACAGACACTAGTCAACCTCAGTCCCCAACATCAAAAGACTCTGGCAACAGATGCTAGTCAACCTCACTTCCCAATAAGACTCTCTGATGACAACATACTTGTCAACCGCACTCCCCAATACCAAAAGACTCTCTGGTGACAGACACAAGTCAAGAGCACTCCCTAAGGACAATAGACTCTGACGACAGACACAAGTCAACCACACTCCCCAACGCCAAAAGACTCTGGCGACAGACGCTAGTCAGCCGCACTCCCCAACGTCAAAAGACTCTGGCAACAGATGCTAGTCAACCTCACTTCCCAAAAAAGACTATGGCGACAGACACAAGTCAACCGCACTCCCCAACGCCAAAAGATTCTCTGGTGACAGACAAGTCAACCGCACTCCCCAACGCCAAAAGATTCTCTGGCGACAGACACAAGTCAACCGCACTCCCCAACGCCAAAACATTCTCTGGCGACAGACACAAGTCAACCGCACTCCCCAACGCCAAAAGATTCTCTGGCGACAGACGCAAGTCAACCGCACTCCCCAACGCCAAAAGATTCTCTGGCGACAGACGCAAGTCAACCGCACTCCCCAACGCCAAAAGATTCTCTGGCGACAGACGCAAGTCAACCGCACTCCCCAACGCCAAAAGATTCTCTGGCGACAGACGCAAGTCAACCGCACTCCCCAACGCCAAAAGATTCTCTGGCGACAGACGCAAGTCAACCGCACTCCCCAACGCCAAAAGATTCTCTGGCGACAGACGCAAGTCAACCGCACTCCCCAACGGCAAAAGATTCTCTGGCGACAGACGCAAGTCAACCGCACTCCCCAACGCCAAAAGATTCTCTGGCGACAGACGCAAGTCAACCGCACTCCCCAACGCCAAAAGATTCTCTGGAGACAGACAGAGTCAATCTCACCTCCCAACGCCAAAAGACTCTCTGGCGACAGACGCTAGTCAACCTCACTCCCCAACACCAAAAGATGCTTGTCTTTTGGTGTTGGAGAGTGAAGTTGACCAACTTCTTCTGCACAACACCACCTGCTGGCCTCAGTTACATATGCATGTGTGACCGTTCTTTGTTGTGCTTTGTTTTAAGTTGTCCAAAGCAGATGGTCGCCCTGCGGAGTCTGGTCTTCTTGAGGGGTTTTTCCTGAGCACTGCTGTCACTGATCTTGCTCTGGAGGTGGGTAAGACCAGACCAGTGACCTGTGTTGTGATTTGACTGTAAAAGTTGAATTTCATCGCTTAGACCTGAGAGGAGACAAAGAATTAAAGAAGTGGCTCCAGGTATGGAAGCTGCTGACCATCATCATGCGACAACTGATCTTTGACCTGGACACAAACCCTGATCCAGATCCTGATTCACTGGACTTGAAATTCTGTACAAATATTTCTCGTAACTCTCGTTTTCCTGCCATACGTTTAGAATGTCTGCCGTTTGCGGTACGATAAGTACCTGTAGACACTTTAAAGAATTAATTATCAAAATACTTCTTATCCTTCTGGAGAACCAGAAAAATTAACTGTAATTTCTTCAGCCGGGAACTTCGAATCTGTGAATTTGTTTTCTGACTTTAGCCGTTCTTGTCAGTGAAATGCCGAGTTTACACAAATGAGTCACAATCCAAACACTACAAACACGAACATGTGTTGTTAAGATATAAACCGCAGAAATCAAAAATAAAAGCAAAATTAAGGAAAGCTTTTTGCTGAACTTACCTCGTACAGCCGTCGCCTCCTGTCGACGTCACACCTTTTCAAAATAAGGGCCTCGTGAGGCGTTGCTGTTTTCTTAGCAACATTTTTGCAAAACTAATTGTAAATAAAATTGAAGTTAAAATAATCATATTATAAAGTATATTTTCGTGTGAACGTGGTTTAAATTATTATTCAGGTATTGAACTGAAAACTGCAACACAAAGAGCTTAATTTGTGAAATAACGCGTTTATTGCATCACTTCAGGTAAAAGCATTGTTGGAAACAAATCAAAATACAGATATACATGCTTAAAGGCAATTAACATTATAAAACAACAAACCACATTTGTGTTTGTTATGGCGTTTTACAGATAATGGAAAGAGGATTTCTAATTTATTATACAGTATTTAGCTAATTGTTTTCATTTCAAAGGGACAGTTATAAGTGTGTCTCCATCAAAGCTTAGTGGTGTCATAAGGCACAGATGACACAAATGTTATCCCCAAGAATCATATACCCGCAAGATTGAGATTAACTCTACAATTTTATTTCTGTGAAAATTCCCCCACCCCAAAAAAGGTTTTGAGATTTGCCAAACACAAATAAGGTTTTAAATTTGAATTATATGGATACCAAGTTAAAATTATTTACTGCACTTTTTTTCAAAAAGCTATTAAACTGCCCAGTTTAATCTTCTTCCTTCAACTTGCCAGGTATATATAATTTTGAGCATCATTTTAACAGTATACAATTTAATGTTATATAATTTTTATCATATAAAATATATTTGATTATATATAATTTAAAAATATTTTTATTAAAAATATTTTAGCATTTTATATTTTAATATAATTTATAAAACATTTTTATATATAAAATCTGATATAAAATATATAATTTTAGCAATATTATTCATTACTTTTTATTCTTTTGGCTTTTAAAACACATTTTCAGTTTAAAATTTTGTGTAATTCTTAATAGAAGACATTGGTGTATTTTCTGACTGCGTGGCTCTGTGTTATTAAAACCACATTGTAATAACATTGAGAAATTATGAGAACAGCTGCTAAGAGAAAATAGCAGCTGCACAAAGTGAAATGTTTCTGCAAAAATAACAGAATTTTAATTCTTAAGAAGAAACTGCAATTTATCCTAAGATTGAATAAACAAAGAAACTCATTGAAACTCTTTGAGGGCAGGGATGGGTGTTGAGTAAAACTGAGCTTTAGCACCTTTACACCAGTTTGAGAGTTACGTGTTGGGTTTCAGAGTTTCCACAAAGGTCGGCCGACCTTTGAAAGAAGACAAAGATCTCATTTACAGAAATCAGGCAATCAATCTCTGCAGCTGTAAAATCTGGATTCAATTTCCAAATTCAGAGTGGGACTGTAGCAATTCTGCACATAAGATAAATTAAAGCAAAGCAGGAATTTTACAAAGTGGGAGTAGCTGACTAAGGCATCTTTAATTCAATAGAAAAAAGATCCATAAAACATATACAAGGCAGGAATGAAGCTATACAATGCCATATTAGATTTTATTTCTTACATGTACAAAATTAACTCCTTCAGGGTCAGCCAGGCCGACCACCACGCCAGGCAGCGTATCTTCTTTTTACCGTGTCGAGCAGACACACACACGCACACGCAGACACACAGTATGTACACAATCATACATAAAATACAAACATAAATAACAGCAGCCTGTGGACAGCCATCGGCCATGGCGCCGCGCACCTTTAAAAAAAGAAAAAGAAAATCCAGTGACCTTGGTGCAGCTCAACGTAAAAGCACTTTGGAGGTAAATCTTCAAAGCGTGTCAATGTGACAAAGCTCTTTAATCAACTCTTTTTTTTGTTCAGTATTGTGAACACAAACCTTCTGAAACAGGTTTTAGTGAAAAACCAAACCTGACTACCAGCTCCACCACTTGACCAAAGAGCTTATTACCACAAATTCAGTATGTCTCCTTAAAAAAAAAAAAAATCCTAAAAGTTCAGAAAGAAAACTAAAAAGTATTCGTTAAACATCGTACATCTTTATATTAAAAACTATCAGCAACATTTTGTGTAAAGCAGATTATATGGCGGCGTATCAGTACGGCGGGCCGAGTGCTGGTCGTCTGTTCACCAACAGGAAGCTGTTCATTAAAGCTATAACATAGCCGTAAATATCTACAAACTGACTGACCGCAGGCCTGAGAAAAGATTCCGATGGATTTTCTCCCCTGTTCTGTGACAATTGTCAATCAGGCCAATCAGTGGAAATCTCGTCATATATACAGTAATGCATAGACTACAAACACAACAGCACGGTCACCCCTGACTACGGTTTTTGCGGGTACCTATTGTGTCTGAGGAGGTTAAAGGAGCACACGGCGGGTTTGTCAACTCCTCACATCGCTGAGATTTTCTACTGAATCCTCAAAATGCTCTGAATAATCCTCTCGGGCATGTCGGCGGAAATTAGAACAATTTCAGCGAAAAGGTAAAAACTTCTGTATGATTCGTCTTAAGGTAGTATTATTTAACATGTTTGTCCTCAAGCTTTTTCTCAAGTATACGACATCAACACCTACCTTGCACACTTTTTATTACATTTGTGTTCATTTTTTAACCAACTTCGACAGGAAAAGTGACAACATGCATCTCCAGGCTCTCTCTGTACACTAGTAGTTCTCAAAACTGCCATTTTGGACCAAGAGACTTCACATTGGTTCCTCCACAGTCTGAAACAGTCAGGTGGACTTCAGTCCGGAATACAGACTGTCTGCAAGCTCAGAAAGACCTCCTTCCAGACATCCTTTCATGATTTGGAGATGTACATTTCTGAACACTATCAAATTTGGTGTTCCTCAAGGATTATACCTAGAGCCTCAAATATTTTTAATTTCAACATGGCACCATTTTCACCAATGCTTCATGTTCACGATGTGTAAATATAAGTCAACCATGTTGTTTTCCAACGTCACCAGAAAATATATTTGTTCTCACTGTCACAAAAGTGCCATAATCAAGGAAGGCCAAAGAAAAACCTTCTTTGTATGTTTTAAGATTTCTGAACCGTTTCAGCTATGGTAGGCTTTAGTACCTCAGACACGGAGCTAGTGAGAGCTGACTCAAGTCTACCTTTAACATCACTTGGACAAATTAACAGGACATTTAAAAACATTTTTGATCCAATATGCTTCTGCTTTATCATATCAGTTCCATTCATTGTAATTAGCACTGAGCAAACCCTTTACGTACGAGCTGAACCATAAAACACCTCAAAGAGGACATGTTCTATTTGGTAGACATGGCCAGTGTTCCTCCAGGTTTCTGGGCTCTTAATCACAGAGACACAAAACCACACATGAAACCATGATGTGTTAATAAGATCAAAATTACATACAAATGTACTTATGTGACTCTGATCCAGATCTTTGTTCTGTTGCATTCAGATTGTCCCCCCCCCCCTGCAGGAAGATCCTCACCAAATCAATAACTATAATGCTCCAATTTTCATCTGGAACTTCCCGTTTCCACGCTCTTTAAAACAGAGTTACAATTATTATTATTGTTTTTGTTTTTTTTTACAGACGAGTTTAAGGCACAGTGAGTTTTGTCCCCATTAGGAGGCCACGTGTGTCTTAAACTCCTACAAGACTCCTAAATGTCTCAGAGAGACCTCAGCTCAGACCTCACCTCGGTCAGATCGAGGTTAAAATCTTCTTTTTATAGCCTTTTGATGTTTTTAATATAAGTTTCCCATTTTAATTGAAAACATTGTGTTAATTCAGGCCCACTTTCTAAATTAATTTAAAACAATTGTATGAAAAAGGTGTTATAAATAGTTTATGAACATTATTAATAGTATTAATTATGTCTATTTGTACATGGCTTAAAAAACAGCAGATGTAAACTAAGTGGTTTTCAAGAGGAAGAAGAGTTTCATGTAATGGTCCCAAAGTTTTGGGTTAGAACTCAATCAGCAGAAACTCCTGCTGAAGCAAACAAGCAGTAACAGGAAAAAAGAAAAAGAAGAAAAATCGAAAATCCAGTAATATCAAAGTCTTTTTTTTTCTATTTCAAAAGCATCATTTAGGATTTTTCTTTCTTGAGCTCAGTGGCCTGTTTCTGAACTCACGGAGTTCCACAATAAAAGTTAAAGCGTAAAACCAGAGCAGAGTTTGGGAATAAGTGATGAGAAACCACGATCGACTTCCTGCGGGTTCACGTCTGAATAATTACCTTCCTGTTTCACACCTGGTCATAAATAAACAAACTCACTCCAGCGTGTGACGTCTCACCGTCTGACATGAGGTTTTGATGATGCTGGTGCCAGGGAAAAAAAAAAAAACTAAACTAATTAAATAAAATCTCCTGGGTCAGTCTGAAGTCCACGGGTTTGTCGTGTCCCAGAGGAGTTTTGGGGGTGGGGTGTAGGAGTCTTTCCCCACTATGGGAAACGGGCGGACGCTCCGGCCTTCAGGCTGCACAGTCTGAGACTCGCGGCTCGGCGTGGAGTCTGCTCACAGGTTCTTGGTGTTTATGTGAGTCTTGTAATGCTTCGTCAGGTGGTCACTCCTCATGAAGCGTTTCTGACACTGGCTGCACTCGAAGCGTTTATCTCCTGTGCCACAAAAACAGAAAGACCAAGTCAATTATAAAGCCGGGAGGAATTTTAACACTGTTCCATCTGAATCAGAAGTTCAAAGTGCTTTACAATGATGCCTCATATTCCCCCCACACACTGATGTCAGGGTGCTGTCATGTAAGGTGCTCACTACACACCAGGAGCAACGCTGTAATTAAGGACCCACACATCAAGTAAAATGTTTCCCCAGCTCCTCACAAGTCCTTTGGCCAATTTCCCCCAAATTCAGTCAGTATGTGGGTAACAGTCAACCCCAGAACTGCTGTTCAACAGGACGCAGTTCTACTACAGTCACCCACCATCCAAAAAAGTGCAAAAAGAGACAAAACGGCTTAACCCGGCTTGCCTCTTGACAGGCTGGTTTATATAAGTGCAGACTTGACAACCCGCCTGGCAACGAAAGAAAGGAGCTCGAACTGTTCAACGTTGAAGAAAACCACAACACACGCTGCTTTGAGTTCAAATCTTTACCTCGATGAAGCTGTACCAAATAAGATTCAAGCCATAGTCACTACAAATACCCCGTTTAAAGTAGTTCAAACATGATTGAAGCCAAAGTACTATCAACGAAAAAGACATTTTTGAATAGTTCAAAAACTGGATCCTGATTTCAAATCCGGTGCCGATGGTGGTCGTAACTACTACGTATACCAAGAAGGACAAAGATGGATCAAGAAGTTACTGTGATGCTTCCAAACATGCCCTAATTTGCTGTTCGGGATTAAACGGGAAGGAACAGCACTCTGTAGAATAGCCTCGTAAAAAAGTTTTGGGAAAGCTGAAGGTCACAGGGGTTAAAGGTCAAAACTTTGATTTTTATGCAAAGCCAAAAATATGGCCATCAGGTAATGTGAAGGCCGTCTGTCCGTCCGTACATCTGTCTGTGCTCAGCATAAGTCCAGTCCTCTTACTGCCAGAGTCTTCAAATTGACAGGGAACATTCTTGGGACACAGACCTTGGACAAGTTCAAAGATGGCTAACCTTGACCTATTTAAAGAGGTCAAAAAGTCACATTCTGTTTACTATTGTCATGGTCATACGGCCAACAGCATGAATCATGCAAATCTGCATGGGGGTGGGGGGGTGCAATCCTGTCAAGGACACAGTGACAGCCCATCAGAGCAGAGAGGTGCAGGCTGGTGTCTCTCTGGCTGCTAATCCAACATGGCGGAATCTGCTCAGAAACCGCTGTTTCTGTGTAAAGTTAACATCTTTTTCATATATGATGTAAAAGCGAGAGAGAAATAAACACTTCTAAAACTGAAAACACTGTTTTTGTAACCTGATGACACCTCTGGAGTGATTTACAAGACATCTCGTGGATGTCAGCGTGCACGCATATCACACATGGTCAAAAGTAACTTCCGGTCTTTTCAAAAGCTCATGTATGCACACACGCACGCCCTCCTGCAGACGTACACGCTCATACAGCCGAGGGCGACTTCATACACGCACGTAGGCAGGTTCTGGTATTAAATTTACCTAAGGGCAATGACTGGGGTCAAAGGTCACTGGGTCTGCATATATGGGACTAACTTCCAGAATTACACAGCAAGGCCAAATTTGCACAAGGTCAGTAACTGGGGTCAAAGGTTAAAAGTGAACTTTTTCCACTCTAATATGCACTGCAACTGGCACACAAATGGAGCTTGGTTCTGGAAGTCTAGCAAGATCAAATTTACCAAAGTTCATTCATGAGGGCAATGGTCATGTCTGATTTCAGGAAAAAAAAAAAAAAAAACTTTTCTTGCCAAATGAAGGTTGACCTCGAAGGTGCTCTTAAATAACTCATTTTGGAAAAGGTCAAAGTAAAGGAACTTGATTTTCAAATCAATTTGGACCAAATGTTGTGAATACTTGGCTCAAGAACTGGCCTGGCAGGGTCAGCCACAGTGTGGGTCAACCGGGCGAAGGTCACTGGGGTCAAAGGTCAGACTGTCGTAAACCTTACTGACACGGGTACAGTACGATGAGTGTTGAGACGGTTGTTGGATTAAGACCAGTTTGCATTTGTTCCGACCTAAAAGACGTTTGAAGGCGCTGACGTGTGCAGCAGACCGACCTGTGTGTGTCCTCGCGTGCCGCTGCAGCTCATCGCTGCGTGTGAAACGTTTCCCGCAGAAAACCCAGTTGCAGACGAACGGCCTCTCGCCGGTGTGCAGCCGGACGTGAGCTCTGAGCAGTGATGTTTTCCTGAATGTCTTCTCACAGCCGGGGACGTGGCAGATGTGCTTCCTCATCCCCACCTCGCCGGGCCTGCGCGCCAAAACAAAACCAGGGGAAAAAAAAAAGAAAAAAAGAAAAAAAAAAATCAGACCCTGGCTCACAGAAAGAGGAGCTGCTAAACACATTACAGCAAACGGTACGAAGTGGACACTGAGTCATGGTTTGGTTGGGTCTTTACAGCACAGAGTTTAGTAATGAATCTGCTGGAGGATGGTAGCACGTCCTCAGACTAACCACCCACGAACCCCAAAACAACTCACACTGTGTCACATAGTCAACTCCACTGCTACGCTGTCCGGATCGGGCCTCAGCAGCCGACTCACCTTTTATCTGCATCTTTACAGTTTGGGCAGGTGCAGGCCATACGCCGCTTCTTTTCTCCTGAGGGGCTGGGCAGCTCCAGGGTAAGGGTCTGGTCCACCTGGACGGCCTGCTGGCCGTGCGAGGTTGCCAGCTGGAGGCCTCCGCCCTGCACGGTCTGAACAGTGAGGTGCTGCTGTCCTGGAAAACACACAGGAAGAAATAAGCCCCCTGAAGGAAAGTGGAGGCGGTGACACGAGCAGGACCGACAGTTTTATGAGTGACCTTCAGCACCTTCAACCCACATCACAAGAAAACTGTCACCCAGCCACAGTATTTTAATTGCACGGTGGCTTAGTGTTTAGCACCGCTGTCTGACAGTGAGAAGGTTCTGGGTTTGTTTCCCGTCTGGTTCTTTCCACGTGCAGTCTGTGTATTCTCACTGTTTTTGTGGCTTCCCTCAGTTTGTTCTGGCTTCCACCCACTTCCAGAGACGTGCAGGTTGGTGACTCGAACTTGAAGGTAGATGTGAATGAGTTTGTCAGACAGGCAGCCTGTCCTGGATGGACCCGCCCGACTGCTGGGACAGGCTCCAGCCCCGTGTCCCTTAACCGAAATCAATGAGCGGGTGGATCTGGAACTTCTTTAGCTTCAGTTTGGGAGGTGTCGGCCGCCATCTGACCTGTTCTGTTTGTATGAAAGTCCTTCTCAGCTCCACTCCACCATGAAGGAGTGCACAATTTCTCCAACCGCAGCCACAGAGGACGACGAGTCCTTCAGAGTCCTCTGGGTGTCTTCCCTCGTGAGTCCTTCTGACACAGATATTCAGTGTGTGTTTGTATTTCTTCATGACTGACTGAAATGAAAACCGGATTTGGAAATGTTCATGTGTTCATCCCTTCTTGAATAAAGAAAACTGGCTGTAAAAGTGATGGTTTATCGTGTTTCACACTAACAGGTGCCGTTACGTATGCACACCATTATCTTGGTGTTTATATTTTCATTTCATTTATTAGGACCTATAATCAGACCATCGTTGTGAAAATCTGGTGAAAATTAATCATGGTTCTCCTCAGGCAATGGAACAAGGGCGCTGCGTCGTTATACTCTCATCATAGTGCCATTATACTATGGCGTCATCTCGCGATGTTCCTTTAGATTTGACATTCTTCAACTTTCTTCTAAGCCCAGGGTTCTCACTAGCGATATATCAATCAATCAATCAAACTTTATTTCTATAGGCCTTTCCACAGCCCAGAGTGTGACCAAAGTGCTTCACAGTCAGATAAAAACATAAAGAATAACTTAAGACAATAAGCAAATTTAAAACAGACACATCAATAAAAAGATACATCCAAAATATGTGCAGATAAGAACCAAACAGAGTAATGATCCGTTACGCTGCTGCCTGAAAAAATTACGCTGCAACTGGGCTGTTACCTTGTTTTCGAGGGTGTGTAGGGAGAAAATGTCGTCATTTCTTTACGTTGATTGTGGACTCGCTGCTTGTCCACAATTTATTCTTCGACCTCCATGAAAGCCATTTAAAGATGACTCACCTTTCTGCTGATTAGAGTCGCTAAACGGGACTCTTCTATTGTTGCGGGCAGAAGAGAGAATCATCCATTTTTGCACACGGACAGTTTTTATTCGTTCCTCATTAATGTGCCTTTTTTTGTGGGGCAGCCAACAACACGGTTCTCTGGCACGTACCATCAATATCTCCCAGTTCACCAGTTCATAGACTGAAGTTACTGTCCCTCATATAAAGGAAAAAATTAAATAAAATAATATCCTCTGCTCCACGTGTGTTGTGGGATTCACTGCGTCTCTCTGCCGAGTCAAGTTGGAATGATAGATCATTCCAGAATCAATAACTTCAAAGCCAAATCACCATTTTAAAATCAAATGACACCTCTTTCCAAACACTGTAATACAGACAAACTATAACCGAACCGTTTTTTCCTCAAAATGAGACGTCCTCCGTTCTTTATGAATTACATTAATCCTGATGTGCAGCCGGCTGAGAGATCACAGCTCAGCGACCGTCAACAAATTACCACGGCGAAAGGAAATGTTTTGATATAAAAACTCTACAGCATCACATTTATGGTTTGTAGTGCCACCAAACATCAATGAGCTCCCTCTGGTTGTACTACAACACTTAGATTGGAAAAAGATACTATTATTACAATTTGGGGGATTTTTTTTATTCAGATAAATATGAATAAAATCTCTGTTTATTTATTGCTTGTAGTGCCACCAACCTTACATCACACATCAATGAGCTCCCTCTACTTGTACAACCCCTGGCAAAAATTATGGAATCACCGGCCTCGGAGGATGTTCATTCAGTTGTTTAATTTTGTAGAAAAAAAAGCAGATCACAGACATGACACAAAACTAAAGTCATTTCAAATGGCAACTTTCTGGCTTTAAGAAACACTATAAGAAATCAGGAAAAAAAATTGTGGCAGTCAGTAACGGTTACTTTTTTAGACCAAGCAGAGGGAAAAAATATGGAATCACTCAATTCTGAGGAAAAAATTATGGAATCATGAAAAACAAAAGAACGCTCCAACACATCACTAGTATTTTGTTGCACCACCTCTGGCTTTTATAACAGCTTGCAGTCTCTGAGGCATGGACTTAATGAGTGACAAACAGTACTCTTCATCAATCTGGCTCCAACTTTCTCTGAATGCTGTTGCCAGATCAGCTTTGCAGGTTGGAGCCTTGTCATGGACCATTTTCTTCAACTTCCACCAAAGATTTTCAATTGGATTAAGATCCAGACTATTTGCAGGCCATGACATTGACCCTGTGTGTCTTTTTGCAAGAAATGTATTCACAGTTTTTGCTCTATGGCAAGATGCATTATCATCTTGAAAAATGATTTCATCATCCCCAAACATCCTTTCAATTGATGGGATAAGAAAAGTGTCCAAAATATCAACGTAAACTTGTGCATTTATTGATGATGTAATGACAGCCATCTCCCCAGTGCCTTTACCTGACATGTAGCCCCATATCATCAATGACTGTGGAAATTTACATGTTCTCTTCAGGCAGTCATCTTTATAAATCTCATTGGAACGGCACCAAACAAAAGTTCCAGCATCATCACCTTGCCCAATGCAGATTCGAGATTCATCACTGAATATGACTTTCATCCAGTCATCCACAGTCCACGATTGCTTTTCCTTAGCCCATTGTAACCTTGTTTGTTTCTGTTTAGGTGTTAATGATGGCTTTCGTTTAGCTTTTCTGTATGTAAATCCCATTTCCTTTAGGCGGTTTCTTACAGTTCGCTTTGATGTCTTCCTTGGTCTACCAGTATGTTTGCCTTTAACAACCTTCCCATGTTGTTTGTATTTGGTCCAGAGTTTAGACACAGCTGACTCTGAACAACCAACATCTTTTGCAACATTGCGTGATGATTTACTCTCTTTTAAGAGTTTGATAATCCTCTCCTTTGTTTCAATTGACATCTCTCGTGTTGGAGCCATGATTCATGTCAGTCCACTTGGTGCAACAGCTCTCCAAGGTGTGATCACTCCTTTTTAGATGCAGACTAACGAGCAGATCTGATTTGATGCAGGTGTTAGTTTTGGGGATGAAAATTTACAGGGTGATTCCATAATTTATTCCTCAGAATTGAGTGATTCCATATTTTTTTCCCTTTGCTTGGTCTAAAAAAGTAACCGTTACTGACTGCCACAATTTTTTTTCTTGATTTCTTATAGTGTTTCTTAAAGCCAGAAAGTTGCCATTTGAAATGACTTTAGTTTTGTGTCATGTCTGTGATCTGCTTTTTTTCTACAAAATTAAACTGAATGAAAATCCTCCGAGGCCGGTGATTCCATAATTTTTGCTAGGGGTTGTACTTGGGAGCAAATATAAGGTTTTTGTCAGTTGTAGTTTACCCCATTTAAAACTGGTTTATAAACCAGTGTACCACTTCCACAAAACACATACAGGTGGAGCAAGTAGCTGAGCCGTTTTGAGAAATAAATTAGGTACCTCCTGCATTGGTGATGGTGACAGGAACCCCCTGAACTGGAACGCCGTTGATGCTGATCGTCTGGACGCCCTGCGCTGCAGAGGACAGCTGAGCCGTGTTCAGAGCAATCATCCCACCTGCTGGGGCAATTTTTGCAAAAGTCCTCTCCTTCTTTCCCGCTCCCAGCATCCTCTTTGGGGTAGCCGTTGGTGAGGTGGTGGCGGCGGTGGTAGTAGTGACAGCACCAATTGGGCTGGTGGGGGTCGTTGCCGTGGAGACAGCGTCCTGGATCTGGACAGACTGCCACTCACCCGATGCCGTTTTGAACAGAATCTGATGATCAAACACATAAAAATTAGACTCTTAATGATTATTGATTGATTGTTTAAGTCATTTATAAAGAGCAAATGCCACATTCTGACCTTTCCAGCTTCCTAAATAAATGGGATTACTTCTTTTCTTTTGAGATAAACTGGTTATGACCACAGATCGTGGGTAATGACTAGTTTAAACAGATTTTTTTTTGTTTAATGAATGTGGGCTCATTTTTAACTCCACCTGTAAGTGGTCTTTTGCACAGAGTAACAGTGAAGTCATAAATCATGAAAGATAAAAATGTTGACTTTCTGCAAATTCATTTTACAACAGCAGCAATGCACAGCGTGGCTGCACCCCCGCTCATACGCTACGCCAGTGTTGCTTTTACAGCAGAGGTGAAAATGAAGTTTGGAAATGTTTTCTGGAGTGAAACACTGGTGCTTCAAAGATGGTGTACGGTGTTTTTGTATTGCTGCTTTACAGTTAGTATGTGATGCATTGTGCTCTCCCCCCCACCCACATTTTCAAAAGGAACCGTCCTCTAGTCTCACAGGGGGCACCACCAAAAAAAAAAAAAAAAAAAAAATACTTTCAATCAAACGAGGCATTCTTCAGTTGCTTTGTGGAGACAAAAAAAGTTTACAGCTGTACGCCCAGATGGACGGAAGCCTTGACGGGGTGAGAACATAACCCCCCCCCCCAAAATCTTCGTTGAAACAACATTTCTAAGTTTTCCCCACAGTAACTCCATCCCCGTCTCTCTGCTGCATCCTGCAGGTTGAAGATTCACAGGATTTCTGTCACATGACTGTTGGTTTCCGTAGATTCTGTCACATGATGGAACATCGCAGCAACGACGATGAAAACACTTCGTGCCAACAAAAACATTTAAACAAGAAATTCTAATCTGGTCCCAGAATCTGGTGTTCAGGAGAATTATGTGTGAGAGCAGCCAGGCTTCTCCTTACAGCTGACCACACCCACTCGACGTATCTGCCAATCACAAATTTCCTGTCACACATTAATAAGATGGAAGGATCTACCTGTTTGGAGGTACCGAGAGCGTAACGTTACCTTCAAAATAAACCTGACAGTAAACAAGATGGAGCTGTGTGTCCAGCCTAAAGGGCCTTTTAATGATGTCATGTTTGGGTGGGGACCGTGAGTCTGAACGCAAACCTGCGTCGGGGTGGTGTCCGGTGTGGCCACCTGCAGACTGGAGGAGGCCGAATGTCTCTGTGGGACAGGAGGAAGCGTGGCAGAGGCGGCTTGCACCACGTTCAGGGCCTGCTGGGGAATCTGAACCACCTGAGGGTCCTGTTTGGGTGGGACCAGCTGGACTTGCTGCACCACAGGCGGCTGCCCGGGACTCTGCACGATCAACAGGTTGTTGCCTGCCTGCAAACAGAGAAGAAGAATTGCCGTCGGTTACATTCCACCAGCATTTTCTCTCTGACAACACAGAGTGCAACAAATCCTCAGTCAATAGGACTCAGGACATCTGCTAATTTGGTGGATCAGAGTGTTGTTCTGAACTGATGTCACATGTTGGAAGGTCTTTACCCAAGTCTCAGTACGAGTCATCAAAAAAAAAAAAAAAAAAAAAAAGGGGGATCAAAGTGCTACTTGAGTAATATTCACATGATCTTCACGTCAAGATGATTTCATGAGGGATGATCTTCTTCTGAACAGAACAGCTAAGATGGTATTTGCCAGTGGTGTATCAATCACCACGTAAACCAGGTGAGCTCTACCAGCTCAATGGGTGGTAGAGTTCAGTCTCAAACCAGAACCCACTGTCACGATCAATCAGGGTCGAGTCTGACGGACGTGCCTCCACCAAGGCAGGCACAACCGACTCACTGGCCAGTCAGGTTGGGGAGCATGCACTGGTGCCGCGTGTCACCACATTCACCACACTACAGGAACATCTTGGATCCTGGATGACAACCACCCAGGCAGGAAACTGGTCCAACAATAACATATCGACCCTGGTCAGTCTTCAGTTACTCATGCATTTTATGCTGCTCATTTATTCTATTTTGTATATATCTATTATTATTATTATCCTGTATTTTCTTGTATACATTGTCACTGGAAGAAAATGCTAAACTGCCTTTCACAGTATTTGGCTTTTACAGTGACAATAAAGATCTATCCAGGAGAAACAAAATTCTGTGGTCTGATGTGACAAAGACTGAAGTCTTTGGTGTCATGTTTGGAGGAAACCAGGCACCATCCCTACAGTGAAGCATGGTGGTGGCAGCATCATGCTGTGGGGATGTTTTTCAGCAGCAGGAACTGGGAGACTAGTCAGGATTGAGGGAAAGATGAATGCAGCAATGTACAGAGACATCCTGGATGAAAACCTGCTCCAGAGCGCTCTTGACCTCAGACTGGTTCGACGTTTCATCTTTCAGCAGGACAATGACCCTAAACACACAGCCAAGATATCAAATGAGTGTCTTCAGGACAACTCTGTGAATGTCCCTGAGTGGCCCAGCCAGAACCCAGATCACAAACACAAACATCCCTGGTTCTCAAGACCAGGCACCTAAGTGGCTCTACTCTACTCTTTTCTACTCTCCTATTTTACTCTTCCTTTTTTAGATATTTGGATATACCTTTGTATACTGGTATAGGTCCACCTTAGAATTAGAATATAATATATAAGATATACCTTACTGAATTTTCATGCAAGCAGCAGTGCACCAAAAAACAACAAAACAGAATCAATAAACCTAATTTAACATGCCACAGCAAGTAATCAAATAATTTGTATAGAGTGTTTAAAAAACAAGCAAACTCCCAAGTGATTTTATGTTATCTGGGCAATTATGCCAAATATTTACACCTTTAGAGGTGCTGCAAGAGGAATGAGCAAAACTGCCCAAAGATAGGTGCACCAAGCTTGTGGCATCATATTCAAGAAGACTTGAGGCTGTAACTGCTGCCAAAAGTGCATCAGCAAAATATTGAACAAAAGGCTATGAATACTTATTGTACACATGATTTCTTAGTTTTTTTATTTTAATAAATTTGCAATAATAAAAAAAATAAAAATTCATGCTGTCATTATGGGGTGTTGTAAGTAGAATTTTGAGGGAAAAATCAATTTACTCCATTTTGGAAGAAGACTGTAACATAACAAAATGTGGGAAAAGTGAAGCACTGAATACTTTCTGGACTCACTAAAAAACTTTCACAACAATGGCCACAATGAATCATCACTGGAAGCTTTACATGTTTCACTTCCTGCTAGCTGCTGCAGAAAAACAAAACAGTAAAACTGCTGGCTACAGCGCTGTTTCTGCTTGTTTGGGGTTCCCCATCAGAGACTCACTTATGCTCCAGTTACACAAAATGCACACTAACAATCGTAACATACTAAGAGTAATATACTAAGCATAATATATCAGTATATTATTGACTCTTTTACAGTTTAGCCAGTACGCAGACGCATGACGACTTCTATTTTTACAGCAAACATCAAATTACAGGTCAGCTCAGGGAGCATGCACGGGTGCACCGCTTCATCCAACACACTGTGCAAACCAACTTGGGTCTTGCACAGAACAACCCAGGCTGACAAATGGCCCGTCCCCACCTCTTGAAAGTAACCATCTGCCGCAGCCAGGTGAAACATGAGCGAGTCCTTAACCTTCTCTAGTTACTGGGGCCCTCAACACTCAGGCACCTGCGTGCTGGACTGAGACCAGAGAAATGCACCACTTCTCCAAAAAGATCTAAGTTGATGCTCCCTCACAATGCAAGTGATGATCTCAGTCTCACCAAGTAACCACTTGTCTGACAGAAAGTCCTTCTGGCAGTCCCCAAGGGTCCGCTGAAGCAACCTGGTATCAAAGACATCTAGTCTTCACTTTAGGTCACTGGTTAGACAATCATACAGTGAGACAGGAAGCACCAGGAATATAGATTACAACCTAGTGGACTTCTTAGACCCGTTTGGACAGCAACCAACTAAGGATCACGTCTACTGTGTCAATCAACATCTTTAGGTCAAAAATGTTACAGAAGAGTGGATGTATTCGTCTGTCTATACGTGGCCCTGCATCAAACTGGCAGTCGGTGCAGAGAGCACCGCACCTGCAACCCAGTGACCACTGGGATCGGCTTCAGCTCCCCCGCGACCCTTAATTGAATAACCAAGTATATAAAATTAATGAATGTTATAGAACAGATTAACCCACATTAACTAACCCACGGTGTCCTGGATAAATGATAAGCTTACCACTGACAAGTGAGGCTTTTCTGCAGAAAGTCTTTACAAAGTACACTTCAGTGATTTTGACCTTTGACCACAAATCAATGGGCTACTTGGGGTCTCCGTATTTAACACACATGCCAAGTTTGGTGACAATCAGGAAAGAAGTTAATGTGCTCACAAGACTTTTACAAAAGTATGCTTCAGTGTCCTCAAAATCAATCAGCTCCTTAAGGTCACCATGTGTACTGCATGTACCAAGTTTGGTGACAATCAACACAATCACTTGAAATTAATGTATTTCTGTTATCCAGTCCCATCTTATAGCTTTAAAGGACACTGATGATTTGGAAGTTTTATACTTTGACATTTTGTTCGCTTGTTTGTTGTTTTTGTTTTTTTTTTTTAAACGTAGGTTGTATACTACATAATACTCCAAGCTAATGAGACAAACACATTCATGTTGGACACTGTCATCATTTATCACCTGAAAGGTCATGTGATTGGGCACAAATTCAGTTGTGAAAAATCTATGTCACAAATAGCACTTTCAAATTTTGCATCCAAAATGCCAGTGTGACATGCCCACGCCCAAAACCAGTCCAGCTTTTGTGAAATATGAGAATTTTTTACTAATTACTTGAATCACTCTGGAGTTTGGACCAAAGAGGACATTTATAGACAGCACCGGGGCCTCTGGAAAACAGAGAAGGGGAGTTTTTTGACATTTATTGGACAATAATCAGTTTATTCAGTGATTGAAATAATGAAATTGACAGCACTAATGTGTCGCCAAAGCCTATTTGACCTGTAGAATGTTGTCACCAGCTTCTATCACGATGGTCTCCATCTGCTCAGGGGGCGGGGAGGCAGCCTGTGTGGGCGGGGGCAAAGGCTGAGCGGCGACAACCACCTTCTTCTTCCTCCCTCGCCGTCCCTTCGCCAGACTGGGAAGAGCAGCCGGCGTCTCTGTGACGAGCTGGGTCCCACCCACCTCTCCGGTAGCCACATTCAGCGGTAGCGTGAGCCCGCTGGGAAGCTGCACTACATTCGCTGCAGCGTTATTTGTCTTCTGCAGCTTGGGTGACGGCTTTAGGGTGAGAGTCTTTTGCGGCGTAACCGGGGCGGTGGCAGCCACTGGGGCTGGCATAGTCATAGGAGTGGTTATGATGGCTTGGTTGGTGCCTGGTATGAGCTGGATCTGGCCTCCTTGTGGCATCACCTGTATAGTCTGTGTACCCTGGATCTGTGGCACCACCTGATACTGGATGTTGGCTGGGGCAGCAGTCCCAGTACGGGCTGGGCTCTGGATAGTGAGGACGATGGGGCTACCCGGTGCCGTGGAGCCCAAGCCAGCGGGAAGCTGGATCACATTGCCTTTGGCTGAGAGGAAGCCCAGGTTTTTGGGTGGAGCAGGAGCAATTGGAGCCGGTTTTATTGGGAGGAGCCTGCGAGGCTGCGGCTGTACAGGAGGAGACGTGACTGGAGCCTGAGCTGCAGGGGGGCCGATCTTACTGCAGGTGGCAGCCAGGAGGGCCAGAGGGGAGGGCTGAGAGTCCTGCAGGGACAAACACAAAAAATGAAAGAAAAACAAGGAATTAAATATATATGTATACACACACACACATATGAAAAAAGTGTAAAAATTAAATAAATAAATCTGAATAATGATCTATGTTAATGTTCTGTTAAAGTCACTGCAGGTAAAGAATAAAAAACCAAAGAGTTGAAAAGTTTCAGGTTCTACCTGTGTTGTTTTTGTGTCCCTCTGTGGTCCATATGTGTGATCTTCAAGCTGAAGGACAAAGAAGAATTACACATAAACGTCTGTTCAGCAGCTATGCTAACATGTTTAACTACCACCAAAAATAACACGTTTTTTTTTATTATTATTATTAATTTGGGTTGAGACAAAAAATATCCACCCTCCCTCATAACTTTTTTCTAATGTCAAGGATGATAAACTAATGTTTTGTTTTTTTTAAATGGGACCTAATAAAAAAAAAAAGACTCGATATAGACTTCACGATACAATCATCACGATTCATCATTAAAGTCCTACTCAAGATTAAATTTGAACTTTTAATTGACTAAAGGAAATGACCAAAATTAGCACATGAGCTCTGCCCACGCAACGCCACAGATGCAAATGTTCTTCAGAATCGGTTTCATGAACAAGGACATTTTTTTCCTCTTTCAGCACATAAACACAATGTGATAATAAGTATCAGGACACTCAACCAAAGAAGAAACCACACAAACTTGGAAGAAGTTACCACACTGTTGACATTACCACTTTAATCTTGAAATTTATTTATTGATTTATTTTACGTGACCCAATACACCTTCATAATTAACACTTTATACAAATGTGACCATAAACTGTATCTGGGATGAAAACTGAGTCTCTTTGCACATTTTGACATCAGATGAATAAATTGTACAAAAAGAGGTTTTATGAGGGTTTTTGCACAAAGTACCTTGAAGTTAAAAACAAACGAACTCATCCATGACAGCCTCACACAGATACATTTCCCATCCATCTTATATCTACATGGAACAGTTTGTGTGAAACACACCAGTCTGCAGCTGCTCACACACTCCCACAGCACAGAAATGGCGCGCACAGACAGTCAGCACGCAGCTCGCTGTTGTTGTGACTCACTTTTGTGGAAGCAGACTGCAGGTATTCACTCGGACTCACAGCAACAGTGGCCATACTGTCCTGTTGTTCTGAAAACACAAAGCAGAGTCCGTCTGAAACTCTCAAGTCCTTCACGTTCCAACCAGACCGGCACATCTCTGACAATACTTGGAGATGATATAAGGAAAACCTCCCATGTGCGATATCACTATTTGATATTGCAATGAAAAGATGACTTGAGATAAATAAACACGCATAAATGAACCAACATCATTTCTGGCTCTTCCATTTCCCCCGACATAACAGTTTGGCCAAAAAAAAAAAAAAGTTGAACAACTCCTGCTGACTTCCCAAAAACACACTGGGCGCCAGCACTTCACATCATAGTGTGTGCAAATGAAATGATTTTTCTTATTCACTGCACCGCTTTCATGATGTTTTTAATTGCACATACTCATATTGAGATGATGATGAAAATGTGATTTAACTTTGCAGTCTACCAGAAAACAAATCCAAAGTGACATGTCCACATGAGGTCTAATTTTGTATTTCCCCTTCATCAGCATCAGTTGTACAAGAATAATAACCATGATTATAAATTGTGTTAAACTCTTGATAATTTTGTTGTAATAACTTTCTAAAGAATTGAGACAAAATGCTGTTACTGAGCATAATTCTAGACCTCAAGTTAGCTTGTCATTATGTAAGTGAACACTAAAATATGAAGGGAAAAATAAGATTGGCCTTTAAAAAAAAAAAAAATTACCCGTGAGATTTTGTCATGTTGAATTTCTGCATTAGTCTGATAGAAGAGGTTTCATAAACAGTCTGTGAAATCACATGTATTGATGATGTCACTCCTAATTTATAAAACATCCACTTATTAAATTGAAGAACGGAAAATGGAATATTTTGTTTCATGTTCTAATTAATTAACAACAGGACAGATTCCGTTTTGACAAGACCCAAAGGATTTTTATGACCAAACCAGGAGATGAGAAACATCCAATGAAAAGAGAGACTAGTTCAACAGACACCAGATCAAATATTTAAATACTGCTGTAACATGGCCATGGACAGAACCTGCAGGAGCAGGCCAGGGTTGGACTGTGACACTAACATCTTTGCTTTGTGCAGACAGTGTAGTTCTAATGCCCTCTTCAGAACACGAGCTGAAGTGATCACTGGGACAATTTGTAGCCGAGTTGTGAAGGGGTTCAGTGGAGCATCAGCACCTCCGAATGTCAGGCCACGATACTCTTCACAGAAGCTGAAGAATGTTTCTTTTGGTGCTGGGAGAAAGCTACCGACGCTAATGAAGGCATTTAACTGTCTTGGGTCTTTGGTGAACTTTGGACTTAAACTTTGGACAATCGTGATGAGGACAGACCTGACTCAGGAGGTAAAGTTTTTACTTTACTCATCAACAGATTGTATACTAATGGGACATCCAGGTTTTTTGTAAGATTTCTCAAAAAGTTACATTAAAAACTGGCTTATACACAGGTAATGTGAATACTGTGCAGAGTGGAGGTGAAGTTTCTGACTTCTTACCACTGATTTCAAGCATTTATTACGAATGTGTACTGGTTCCTACTCTTTTCCGTGTTTGCATGAATTTGGTTCTGGGTGAGGTCATGGAGTCTTGCAACTCTGGCATCTTTGTTGGACTACAGAGGACTACCATTCTAGTACAGCTTTTATGAAAACTGCAACCCCAATAGTGATGGCAACAGAAGGGTAAGTCCCACTAAATATTAGCTGGTTTGTTTTTTTTTTCCCCCAATGTTGCCCAAATGTCATCTCTTATAATGTTGGCTGCAGATATTGTTACAGTAGCTGTAACTATGTGTTGGCAGGTTATTATTGCAGCAGCGGCGTGACATCCTAACTTTCACCCTAACCCTAATAGCCCAAATCTTAGAGAGAACCGTGAACCCAAATAACTGAAACAAAAATGTTGGTCAATATGAAAGGAGTGAAAAAACAAAGCGTCTTCCGTCAGAGAATCAAACCCGTCTCCCATATGACAGGCCAGTGTAATTACCACTATACAACCCCTGGCAAAAATTATGGAATCACCGGCCTCGGAGGATGTTCATTCAGTTGTTTAATTTTGTAGAAAAAAAGCAGATCACAGACATGACAGAAAAACTAAAGTCATTTCAAATGGCAACTTTCTGGCTTTAAGAAACACTATAAGAAATCAGGAAAAAAAATTGTGGCAGTCAGTAACGGTTACTTTTTTAGTCCAAGCAGAGGGAAAAAAAATATGGAATCATGGAATCATGAAAAACAAAAGAACGCTCCAACACATCACTAGTATTTTGTTGCACCACCTCTGGCTTTTATAACAGCTTGCAGTCTCTGAGGCATGGACTTAATGAGTGACAAACAGTACTCTTCATCAATCTGGCTCCAACTTTCTCTGATTGCTGTTGCCAGATCAGCTTTGCAGGTTGGAGCCTTGTCATGGACCATTTTCTTCAACTTCCACCAAAGATTTTTAATTGGATTAAGATCCGGACTATTTGCAGGCCATGACATTGACCCTATGTGTCTTTTTGCAAGGAATGTTTTCACAGTTTTTGCTCTATGGCAAGATGCATTATCATCTTGAAAAGTGATTTCATCATCCCCAAACATCCTTTCAATTGATGGGATAAGAAAAGTGTCCAAAATATCAACATAAACCTGTGCATTTACTGATGATGTAATGACAGCCATCTCCCCAGTGCCTTTACCTGACATGCAGCCCCATATCATCAATGACTGTGGAAATTTACATGTTCTCTTCAGGCAGTCATCTTTATAAATCTCATTGGAACGGCACCAAACAAAAGTTCCAGCATCATCACCTTGCCCAATGCAGATTCGAGATTCATCACTGAATGACTTTCATCCAGTCATCCACAGTCCACGACTGCTTTTCCTTAGCCCATTGTAACCTTGTTTTTTTTCTGTTTAGGTGTTAATGATGGCTTTCGTTTAGCTTTTCTGTATGTACATCCCATTTCCTTTAGGCGGTTTCTTACAGTTCGGTCACAGATGTTTTAATTTATTTATTTATATAGCGCCAAATCACAACAAACAGTTGCCCCAAGGCGCTTTATATTGTAAGGCAAGGCCATACAATAATTACGTAAAAACCCCAACGGTCAAAACGACCCCCTGTGAGCAAGCACTTGGCGACAGTGGGAAAGAAAAACTCCCTTTTAACAGGAAGAAACCTCCAGCAGAACCAGGCTCAGGGAGGGGCAGTCTTCTGCTGGGACTGGTTAGGGCTGAGGGAGAGAACCAAGAAAAAGACATGCTGTGGAGGGGAGCAGAGATCAATCACTAATGATTAAATGCAGAGTGGTGCATACAGAGCAAAAAGAGAAAGAAACACTCAGTGCATCATGGGAACCCCCCAGCAGTCTACGTCTATAGCAGCATAACTAAGGGATGGTTCAGGGTCACCTGATCCAGCCCTAACTATAAGCTTTAGCAAAAAGGAAAGTTTTAAGCCTAATCTTAAAAGTAGAGAGGGTGTCTGTCTCCCTGATCCGAAATGGGAGCTGGTTCCACAGGAGAGGAGCCTGAAAGCTCCCATTCTACTCTTACAAACCCTAGGAACTACAAGTAAGCCTGCAGTCTGAGAGCGAAGCGCTCTATTGGGGTGATATGGTACTATGAGGTCCCTAAGATAAGATGGGACCTGATTATTCAAAACCTTATAAGTAAGAAGAAGAATTTTAAATTCTATTCTAGAATTAACAGGAAGCCAATGAAGAGAGGCCAATATGGGTGAGATATGCTCTCTCCTTCTAGTCCCTGTTAGTACTCTAGCTGCAGCATTTTGAATTAACTGAAGGCTTTTCAGGGAACTTTTAGGACAACCTGATAATAATGAATTACAATAGTCCAGCCTAGAGGAAATAAATGCATGAATTAGTTTTTCAGCATCACTCTGAGACAAGACCTTTCTAATTTTAGAGATATTGCACAAATGCAAAAAAAGCAGTCCTACATATTTGTTTAAGATGCGCTTTGAATGACATATCCTGATCAAAAATGACTCCAAGATTTCTCACAGTATTACTAGAGGTCAGGGTAATGCCATCCAGAGTAAGGATCTGGTTAGACACCATGTTTCTAAGATTTGTGGGGCCAAGTACAATAACTTCAGTTTTATCTGAGTTTAAAAGCAGGAAATTAGAGGTCATCCATGTCTTTATGTCTGTAAGACAATCCTGCAGTTTAGCTAATTGGTGTGTGTCCTCTGGCTTCATGGATAGATAAAGCTGGGTATCATCTGCGTAACAATGAAAATTTAAGCAATGCCGTCTAATAATACTGCCTAAGGGAAGCATGTATAAAGTGAATAAAATTGGTCCTAGCACAGAACCTTGTGGAACTCCATAATTAACCTTAGTCTGTGAAGAAGATTCCCCATTTACATGAACAAATTGTAATCTATTAGACAAATATGATTCAAACCACCGCAGCGCAGTGCCTTTAATACCTATGGCATGCTCTAATCTCTGTAATAAAATTTTATGGCCAACAGTATCAAAAGCAGCACTGAGGTCTAACAGAACAAGCACAGAGTCCACTGTCTGAGGCCATAAGAAGATCATTTGTAACCTTCACTAATGCTGTTTCTGTACTATGATGAATTCTAAAACCTGACTGAAACTCTTCAAATAGACCATTCCTCTGCAGATGATCAGTTAGCTGTTTTACAACTACCCTTTCAAGAATTTTTGAGAGAAAAGGAAGGTTGGAGATTGGCCTATAATTAGCTAAGATAGCTGGGTCAAGTGATGGCTTTTTAAGTAATGGTTTAATTACTGCCACCTTAAAAGCCTGTGGTACATAGCCAACTAACAAAGATAGATTGATCATATTTAAGACGAAGCATTAAATAATGGTAGGGCTTCCTTGAGCAGCCTGGTAGGAATGGGGTCTAATAGACATGTTGATGGTTTGGATGAAGTAACTAATGAAAATAACTCAGAACAATCTGAGAGAAAGAGTCTAACCAAATACCGGCATCACTGAAAGCAGCCAAAGATAACGATACGTCTTTGGGGTGGTTATGAGTAATTTTTTCTCTAATAGTTAAATTTTATTAGCAAAGAAAGTCATGAAGTCATTACTAGTTAAAGTTAAAGGAATACTCTGCTCAATAGAGCTCTGACTCTTTGTCAGCCTGGCTACAGTGCTGAAAAGAAACCTGGGGTTGTTCTTATTTTCTTCAATTAGTGATGAGTAGTAAGATGTCCTAGCTTTACAGAGGGCTTTTTTATACAGCAACAGACTCTTTTTCCAGGCTAAGTAAAGATCTTCTAAATTAGTGAGACGCCATTTCCTCTCCAACTTACGGGTTATCTGCTTTAAGCTGCGAGTTTGTGAGTTATACCACGGAGTCAGGCACTTCTGATTTAAAGCTCTCTTTTTCAGAGGAGCTACAGCATCCAAAGTTGTCTTCATGAGGATGTAAAACTATTGACGAGATACTCTATCTCACTTACAGAGTTTAGGTAGCTACTCTGCACTGTGTTGGTATATGGCATTAGAGAACATAAAGAAGGAATCATATCCTTAAACCTAGTTACAGCGCTTTCTGAAAGACTTCTAGTGTAATGAAACTTATTCCCCACTGCTGGGTAGTCCATCAGAGTAAATGTAAATGTTATTAAGAAATGATCAGACAGAAGGGAGTTTTCAGGGAATACTGTTAAGTCTTCAATTTCCATACCATAAGTCAGAACAAGATCTAAGATATGATTAAAGTGGTGGGTGGACTCATTTACATTATGAGCAAAGCCAACTGAGTCTAATAATAGATTAAATGCAGTGTTGACGTTGACTCCAGTTTCCTCCCTTTCGTTCCTCATTTGTTTTGTTGTGCATTTTCAATTTTTGAGACATATTGCTTTAAGTTTTCTGTCTTGATGCTTTGATGTCTTCCTTGGTCTACCAGTATGTTTGCCTTTAACAACCTTCCCATGTTGTTTGTATTTGGTCCAGAGTTTAGACACAGCTGACTGTGAACAACCAACATCTTTTGCAACATTGCGTGATGATTTTCCCTCTTAAGAGTTTGATAATCCTCTCCTTTGTTTCAATTGACATCTCTCATGTTGGAGCCATGATTCATGTCAGTCCACTTGGTGCTCTCCAAGCTGTGATCACTCCTTTTTAGATGCAGACTAACAAGCAGATCTGATTTGATGCAGGTGTTAGTTTTGGGGATGAAAATTTACAGGGTGATTCCATAATTTTTTTTCTCAGAATTGAGAGTCCATATTTTTTTCCCTCTGCTTGGTCTAAAAAGTAACCGTTACTGACTGCCACAATTTTTTTTTCTTGATTTCTTGCCAGAAAGTTGCCATTTGAAATGACTTTAGTTTTGTGTCATGTCTGTGATCTGCTTTTTTTCTACAAAATTAAACAACTGAATGAACATCCTCTGAGGCCGGTGATTCCATAATTATTGCCAGGGGTTGTACTAACGAGGAGAAAGCAACACACACACAGTCACAGAACATAAATTACGGCAGCTGCCATAAGAATATCCCCAAGATTTAGAGTTACGGCTGCCATAACTGAAACGTTGTCATATAATGTTTAACAAGCACCCGGTCTCATACTTCGTCCAAATATAGTGTCATGTATCCTAGAATGTTATGCGACGCTTTCTGCAAGTCACGTGACCTGTGCAATAGTGGAACAACTGTTTCTATTGCAGTTTTTCCTAAATAAGGCTTTTTTAATTCATCTGAATTCATCATGCAAGTATAAATACTTTTTGAATTATTACAAATAAAAAAAATACATGTTTCCACAAAGCTTATTTTCTATTTGTTGCTTCAGTTCGAGCAATTTGGATAGTAATGGAATATCTCTGGGGCTCAAAAACTGTCAACAAGTGGAGATAACAGTCACATTTTGGGGAACTGGGTCCATCTAAGTAGGTAGGATGTATTTTAAGGCATTTAATCAGATGGTACAGCCCCATTTCACAATTAAAATTTTTGACCATATCTTCCAGCCAAAGTTACAATCAACAGGAACAGGTCCACTGACGGCATGAGGAATGCTGGATGACTCCTGCCTGTAGCATAACCGTCTGCATGGACTTATCAAATGCATATTCTTTTGTTATTATGTCATGTTTTGAATTCCTGTTTTCTGTTTGCTCACCCTTGTAAAAACCCTGTAACTGTTCGAATAGCCTAAGTAGAGGGTCACCCCTTTGAGCCTGGTCTGTTTGAGGTTTCTTCCTCAATATCAGAGGGTGTTTTTCCTTACTGTTGCCTGTGTGCATGCTCTGGGGTTGGTAAGGTTAGACCTTGCTTTTGTGAAGTGCCTTGAAGCCATTTTGTTGTGATCTGGTGGTATATAGATGAAATAAATTAAATCAACACAAGTTCATTTAGGTTAAATGCAAACCTCCAACAGTAGGAAATGTTTCAAAACCACTGACAAATCATAACCTGCTGAACAAATATTAGAAATATTAGATTTTCACTATTTGGGAAAGTTTTACACAGTGCTGTACAGCACAGATCTGATAAAGAAATAAAATGTGAACATTATTTTAAATATGCATTATTTAGTATATTATTATGCTTATGCCACTAGTTCCAAATTACTTGTGGCACTTTCAACACGGAATACTTAAACATTACTGATATAAAAGAATAAAACGTAAATCCTCACACTTATAAAAGCTGTTTTGTCTTTTCCCCCCCATCATAAAATAAAGCATTTTCCGTATCAGTCATTTTCTGACAGTTACTTTTAACTCTAATCTGCCCAATCAGCAGCTAGCTTTAGCTTGCTAGCACCTAACTGTGTTAGCAGTGGAAAGTAGCTAGCAACTAGCCTTAGCTTATACTTTCTGCTGAAATGCTTGTGTTGAGATTTTATTCATGCTAACTAAATAACTGCGTATTTTGCTGAAAACTAAGCGCAAAAAAAAAAAATGCACGTCCACATTTAGCACAGCTAACATTTGCATATTAGCTAATGCGCAGCTACAGCTAGCCAGTCAAACACTTTGATAACGTTAAAAAAAAAAAAAAAAGCAGCCCTTTTCCGGAACTGCTCTGCTTTTGGGGGTCAGACGACTACTCGAGCCGTTCTGAAACATACTTATTTACAGCACAACGCGTTCCTACCCAATGCAAATACAACGTTTAACCAAGTAGAATGCAATATAAACACCAATGTTTTAATTCCTACCCACCGCTCATGACGACATTCGCTGTCCGTGAGCCTCGAAGACCGAGCCCATGGAGAAACCCGCCCTCGCTGATCCACCAATCACCGTGCGACACAGCCCTAAACGACAGCTGCTTCGTCCAATCGACTTCAGCTGTCTTTATGATTGAAGTTCAACTCTCCCAATCGGACCGCGGCATTGTATTGCGTCGGACAATAGATGACAGGTTGACCAATAGCGTGATGAGATTCTGTTCGGCAGGGGCGTTTCCAAAAGGGAAGCCACGGAGAATTGAGGAGCCTATCACAGCAAGATTCATGTTTCACAGACGGCTGGAGCGACCAATGAAATGTCTGAGAGGCAGAACCTTCAAAACAAGAGTGACATCTGCGCTGAGCAATGAGCTAAACTCACCACAGTGTGCGACCGCCTGCTTCAGGCGACCCCTGCTGGTCATCAGGGACAGTTACAGGCTGAACTGCAGGAGCACTCGGGACAGATCTTTGTGATGTCATAAGGCAAACATGTTAAATAATTAAATCAAAGGAAAACTTCTTACATTGTTGAAGACGAATTAGAAACTTAAATCGATGGGAAATGGAAGTGATATAATATTTAAAGTAACGAGCACCTTGTTATTTTTATTGTACTGTACTTTTTTCCTTGAGCATGACCTCACTTTCTCAGCAGGAAACCGATGTTGTGCCTACTCCGGGTAGGGAATGCAACCTTGCCCCAAGTGAAGGAGTTCAAGTACCTCAGGGTCTCGTTCACGAGTGAGGGGACAATGGAGTGTGAGATTGGCCGGAGAATCAGTGCAGCAGGGGCAGTGTTGCATTTGCTCTACCGTACTGTTGTGACGAAGCTCAAAAGGCGAAGCTCTCAATCTACTGGTCAATCTTTGTTCCTACTCTCACCGAATGGTCATGAGTGTTGGGTCATGACCGAAAGAACTAGATCATGGGTACAAGCGGCCGAAATGGGCTTCCTCAGGAGGGTGGCTGGTGTCTCCCTTAGAGATAAGGTGAGAAGCTCAGTCATTCGTGGGAGGCTCGGAGTAGAGTCGCTGCTCCTTCGCGTTGAAAGGAGCCCGCTGAGGTGGTTCGGGCATCTGGTAAGGATGCCTCCTGGGCACCTCCCAAGATAGGTGTTCCAGGCACGTCCATCTGGGAGGAGACCCCGGGGAAGACCCAGGACTAGGTGGAGAGATTACATCTCCACACTGGCTTGGGAATGCCTCAGGATCCACCAGTCAGAGGTGATCAATGTGGCCTGAGAAAGGGAAGTCTGGGGTCCCTTGCTGGAGCTGTTTCCCCTGCAACCCGAACCCGGAAAAGCGGTTGAAGATGAATGAATGACCTCACTTTGGATTCATGCAATAGCATCATGCCACTCATCTTAAGACTGAGCTGAGGAAGTCTGGTCCTGGTCCTAGTTCTGCACTGCAGGTGTCCCACTGTGGACGATATGATCCTGCCATGGCTCTCAGTCCTCACTGTCTAAAACACCCGCTGGGTCTGACTCCAGTTTTTTTTCAGCTATTGCAAAGCCTACGATCAGCTAATCCATTCCAATTTTCTTATTGGATCTCTACCTGTATGGCTTAGTGGTTTTCACTGTTGCCTCAAAGCAAGAAGGTCGTGGGTTTGAGTCCCACCTGTGACCTTTCTGTGTGGAGTTTGCATGTTCTCCTCGTGTTTGCATGGGTTCCCTCCGGGCGCTCCGGCTTCCTCCCACATCCAAAGACCTGCAGGTTAGATGGATTGGACACTTTAAATTGTCCATAGGTGTGATTGTGTTTGTTTGTCTGTGGTCTTGTGACAGACTGGCGTCCTGTCCAGGGTGAACTCCACCTCACGCCCTCTGACTGCTGGGACAGGCTCCACCCTTGTGACCCTTAATTGGAGTAAGCGGGTATAGAAAATGGATGGATGGATCGCCACATGTAACTTTCTACACTTGAGTGTGTCCCATAGGTGGACCCCCCCCCCCCCCCAACTGATCCATCCTGACTTTGTTTTTTGATGTATGTGATGGACTGTAATTTGTCTTTTGTTCTGCCTGAAGCCTTCCTCAAATTTTCATTTGTTAAGAGTTTGTTATTGTCATTCTGACAATCGCGGCAATCCCTCTGGAACGAGGAGGACCGCTCCCCGATCGACTCTTGGACGGAATGGCGGTCGAGGAGAAAATACACATCCAGGGTTGATCCAGAGCTTCCTGTGTGTGGATTTGTTAAACATGGGAATGTTGCTGCACACCAACAACACCTTGAATGGTCCTTGAGGGATCAGGGTCTGAGGACCTGCTGCAACCTCGTCCGCCTTCATCTGCCCGTTGGATTCACAGGCATCATCTCCACCGCCTGAGCCGCCATTTTCAGCCCGAAAGATTCCAAAGGGAACAGCTGATACTAAAAATGAAACATGTCCACCAGAAACTGTTTCACACGTTTAGAGACAAGGAATCTGATCTCACTGTGCAAAGTTCAAACAGTTATGGTGTACTGGATTCAGTAAGTCAGGTTTCGGAAGATGTGCTGCTTTCTCAGGTCCTGGATGGCAACCACCCAGCAGACAACCAGTCCATCCCCACACCACCAAAGTAACCATCTACATGTGCTGCAGCCAGGTGAAACGTGAACATGTTCTTGACCTTCTCTAGTTGTTGGGGTCCACTGAGGCATCGATGTGAAGGATCACGACCAGAGAAACAGACCGCGTGGACGAAATGTCGACTCCGATGTTTTCTCGCAGCACAAGCGATCTGTTGGGAAAGTGTAGTGACACGGACCCACAACAGGGGGCGTAAATGAACGGACAATGGAAGGAGTCAAATTATAACACTTTACTGGTGTGAATTTCACAACCAAACACAGCAGATTCAGAATGTGCAACAGTCAATTAATAAAGGTGTGGTGTGGGCAGGCTCGACGATAGGAGACGCCCGTCTGGAAACGAACCGGAACCACACGATTTCCACCGCCACCTGAACCCGAGGAATACTGGAGCCGCCAAGTCCCGGAGTCCCCAGGTGGCCACCTTCCCGGCGTGTCGGATCTGGTACTGCTGGCAGAAAGCAGAAGACAGTCAAAGGGTGGGTGTGTGAACACCCAGTAACAATGGTGGGAATGCCACCTCCACCTCTCACTCAACACGTTGCAGCGGTCTCAGATGAAAAGGAGCGCCGTCTTGCACAGCCTCCTCAAAAACGACCGGTTCTCCTGCAAACACTCACAATAACAGATTTACAAAAGGCTGAGGATATTACCTCCAGATGAAGATGATATCTCGGCAGTTTGGTGGAGGTATCTTCCTGCTTTTATACCAGATGTGTTGATTAGTGACAGATGTCACGGATGATGGGTGACAGCTGTCATCACGGCTTGTTCCTGAGGCGGCAGCGCCCTCTCGTGCCTGAAGCCCGCACTTCAGGCAGGGCGCCTTCTGGTGGTGGGCCAGCAGTACCTCCTCTTCTGGCAGCCCACACAACACGATCCTCCTCATCTGAGTCTCACTAAGTAACTGCTCATTTGACACTAAGTCATTCCAGCAGGATCCAAGGTTCCTCAAAAGAGACCTAACAAACACACAGTCCTCACCTTTGGTCAGTGGGTCACTGGCCTCATAAGATTATCACAATATTATTATCACAATGAGATTATCATGATATGATTATCATGATAAGATTATAACGATGAGATTATCACAATATTATTATCACAGTGAGATTATCATGATAAGATTATAATGATAAAATTATCACAATGAAATTATCATATGATTATCATGAGATTATCACAATAAAATTATCACAGTGTGATTATCACAATATGATTATAACAATAAGATTATCACAATGAGATTATTACAATAAGATTATCACGGTGAGATTATCACAATATGATTATCACAGTGAGATTATCACAATGAGATTATCATGGTGAGATTATCATGATATGATTATCATGGTGAGATTATGACCATGAGATTCTCAGGATAAGATTATCATGATGAGATTATGATGAAATGATTATCACAATAAGATTATAATACTAATATTATCACAATGAGATTATCACAATAAGATTACAATGATAATATTATCACAATGGGATGATCATTTTTCAGGTTTAATGTGTCAAAGCGTCAGGTGAACCAGCTTTGGGTCTTTAATGATCACAGCAGAGTTCTTACTTATTTACAAGTTGTCATAAAGACCATTTGAACCGAACAGACTTGAAATACTGTGTTTATGTTTGTATTTACTGTTCAGTAAATAAATGAAAAGCACAAAGCAAATCATTTTGCTTTTTATTAGTAAAAATGTTGAATGAGTCCCCGGCCTCAGGGTTCAGAGAAACACAAAGAGCAAAATACAATGGAATAAAAGTGAGAGTCTGAAGTCAGATATACACACAGTGGACCAACCAGGCCTCTGAATCTCATTAAAAGCCCAACTCATTAAAGCCCAGCTCATTAAAGCTCAACTCATTAAAGCCCAGCTCATTAAAGCCCAACTCAGGAACAAATTCAAAAAAATAGCTGTATATTGTTGTAGTTCACAGAAGAAAACAGGTACTTTTCCCCTGGTGACGGTTCTCTGTGGTACCTTCTGTACACAGCGTTTCAGACATGAACTTTAAGTTTTTAATTTGCCTCCCAGCTTGACTCCATACTGTCTCTCTCTCTCTCTCTCTCACACACACACACACACACACACACACACACACACACACACACACACACACACACACACACACACACACACACACACACACAAAAAGAAAGAATTATGTTGGAATTAATATCGATAAATGTGTCATTTTGTGGGTTAAGCTGCACTGGTGCAGCATCCACAAGAACCTGTGGAGCTTCCCCGGGTCCTGGTTGGCAGACCTCCGGTCCATCCTCACCTCTCCAGAGTAACCATCTACCTCAGGTCCAGAGAAACGCACCTCGTGTCCAACTGTCTCACGTTGAGTTGGTGGAACTATGCAAAGTTCTAAATGGCTCCAGTCGGCACAAACCTCCTCACACTGCAGAGACGAGCACAAGATCACAACAGTGCACAGCGTTTTTAGTGCCTGAGCCAATCACAAGCGAGTAGGAAGTGAGGGATTTAAATCTGCAGCTTCACCACAGGGACACCACTAAAGCAAACTGGACCCGATGGAAAAGTGGTCCAGAAACGTTTCTGCAGGCTGCAGTACAATTTTCACAAAGACCTCGTTTGACCCTGACCTCAGTATTTGTGGATATTTTGGTTTATAACTCATTTAAGAGCAGAGTTATTGGAAAATAAACTTTATAACCATTGACACAAAACTTTTTTTTTTACTGCATACTCGATTTCAGAATGCAAAATAAATCAATTAAAAATCTGATTTTTACTGAAATAAAATTCCAGCTGTGCTTAACAGAGTAATTCTGTAATAATCAACTAAACACAAGTTTATGGTATAAAGCTGCTGTCATTTTTAAAAGTATACATTTTAAACCAGTAAATCCAGTAGTATTTTTTGATAAATGTACATTATTAAGATTTTTTTAAATGAATTCTTTCTGTAGAATTTAAATGCAGTTGTCGCTTGTTGTACACTAAATAAATCCCATTCAATGAAATTTTGTTGTGCTGCTCCCATTTTGCTCAGGATCGCCACAGGAGGTTTGACGTGGAATCCACATGTTGATCTGGTTTTTCGAACACATCTCCAGCTGTTGAAGGTTAACGGGACTCAGGCTGCCTTCAGCCAGGGCTATTTTACTTGGGAGGCATATTAACATATATTTACTCTATTTCTCCTTGTAGTAATTTTATTTAAATTACACCCATTTTATACGGTAAAATTTACAGTATTTTCTGTAAAAGAACTGACATATTTTTACAGAATTATTCTGAGAATAACAGCTGCCATTTTCCCCATTTAAAAAAAAAATTTTTTTTTTGAAGAAATGTAAATTTTGTCATTTTCAGAGCTCAAGCTGAAGGTCAAGGTCAAAAATCTAAAATGTGTCGGGACCACGAGGGAGGGATGATTCGCTCGATCTGGATCCTGTATGATGTTTTTTGGAGCTGTGCACATTTTTTGATGCCTGTGATGTCCTCAGCAGCGTGTCCCGTGTGTATGTCTGTCCCGAGCGCCTCTTTCAGTCCATTTTGACTGAATTAAAAGGAAAAGGAAGGAAACCACAGTTGTATCAATTTGACCAGTGCACTGGTTCTGAAGGTCCGTGTCAGCAGTTGGAGGAAGCGTCCTGTTCACACGCTCCTCGTTGTCCAGGTAACGTGTCTGCAGACGAGAAGATCTCTGCAGTCTCTCCTCAAAGGAGGCAGAGTCCTCTGCATCTGTACCTTTTTGTCGACAGCTTTCCCAGCGTGCACCTGCAAAACGCTCTCCGTCCCATCACTATTTCACATCGACAGAGGGGCGGGGCCATCCCGCCTGGGTGCAGAGATTTTCAGGGACTCTGATTGGCTGATGCTGGAAGACTGGCAGACCAGCAGAGGTCAGTCTTCCATTCAGAAACCTGGGGAGGGAAGTTTTGAGTTATCCTGGTAACAAACAAACAAACAAAGGCCGTAATGAAGTCGTTAATCAGACTCACTTCAGCGGAGACCGTCCCAGCTGCTACGTTTCTGACTCCGCCTCCTGCTCGATGACCACAGCTCGGACACTCTTGATTGACACATACATCTCCTCCTCTGGGTCGTAGTAATAAAACTTACTCAGGTACGAGATCAGCGGTCTGGTGAAAGGCGGAGTCAGATGGAAAATCATTCCTTCTGGTAGTGCAGTTATATTTGTGGTACTACGGGAGCCTGTGAGCCAGAGGACCCACCTGGGCAGTGGAAGCTCCTGGATGTGGTCGATGCGGACGATTTGTCGGATGCAGAAACGGCAGAGATGCTGCAGAGACTTCACATTGCTGAAACGAGATACGGGATGCAGAAGCTGGACTGGGGTCGGAGGAAGCCCTGCAAAACAGTCCCGGGTCATAAAAAACGTTGTACCCTATGAAACTGTAGTTACAGTACTGTTATCTTACTTTACTGTGTAGGTAAAACTCTCCATTACGCAGCTTCACAATGAGTCTGTTCTTTAAAAATCTCAAACAGAATCTAGGATGATTTCCAACTGACAGTGTTTGACTTTGGACTGAGAAGATGCCCTCATGGACCAGGTAAGACAAAACTATTCATGTTCCTACAACAAAGACACCCAGAGGAACCTGGATAGCTGCAGGGTGGATTAGTGGTTAGCACTGTTGTCTCACAGCAAGAAGGTCATGGGATCGATTCCCACCTTGGCCTTTCTGTGTGGAGTTTGCATGTTCCCCTCGTGTTTGTGTGGGTTTCCTCCGGGAGCTTCGGCTTCCTCCCACATCCAAAGACATGCAGGTTAGGTGGACTGGAAACTTTATCCAGGTCTCCCTTGTAAAAGAGATCTTAATCTCAGTGGGACTAACCTGGATAAATAAAGGTTAACAAAAAGGTCTTCTCCAACTGCACAAACCACATGTAGATTAGACAGGCAAACTCCAGTGACCCCTCCAGGATCCCCCCAAAGACAAAGAGCTGGTCTTCTGTTCCAGGTCCTGGATGGAATCTGCTTTGTTCTTCCTGATTCTGAGGTTTCACAGCACACACAATCTCCTTTCCAGCACAGAGGAGGAGAGGTGGACACGGGAAGGTATCGCTGCCTCTTGTGGATCAGGTACTGTTTGCTGCATGAAGCTCTTTTGATGGGAATCATTATCTCCAAATTTCAGGCCTTAGGATTCTATAAAAAATTGGCAGATTGCTCAAACTGGGTTGGGAATGAGTTACTGCCCCAAGTCAAGGAGTTCAAGTGTCTCGAGGTCTAGTTCACGAGTATTGTTAAATAACGGAGCATAAGCTGAATCAGAGGGGCAACAGCAACAGGAAAGAAGACCTTGCTTCTGGCAGTCATGGTGAACAAGGACCCGAGACCAAACATACCTGCTGAGGTTCTAAACCTCAGCATGGCCTCAGATTTCTGGACACTGGGTTCCATCACAACCATGAACTTCATGAACTTCGGGTATGGACTGAAAGAATGAGATCACAAATACAAATGGATGACACTTTCCTCTGGAGGATCCAGAAAGTCACCCTCAAGGACAGGATGAGGAATCCTGACATCCAGGTGCCACTTTAGGTAGTTTGGCCATCTGTGTAGAATACCTTGTGGACACCTCCCTCTGGAGGATTTCTGGATATGTTCACCTGACAGAAGGTGAGGGTCTGAACTGCCTCACGTAATGTGGTCCTACTATGACCAGACTGGACCAGACATGACCCAGGGTAAGAGGTGGAAATGTAGAGGATGGACACAGAGAGAAGTAAAGATGAAGTGGTTTGGTCACTGAGGGTGTGACATCAGGAGAGTGACAACATTTATTATCTCCATCTGCTAACAGACGTCAGAAGGACACGAGATGATGGAAACAGCAAAAATCACGTCTGCTCAATAACTCTAGATGATCTAGAAATGACCTGAATGCTGTGAAATCACCTCCACACACACACACACACACACACAGTAATTTTATTTCTCAGCACAAGTTCCACCTGGTACTCGAGAGCGCAGGAAGTAGAGGAATTTGCCGTTTTTGGAGTGCATGATGGCTCGCTCGATAAACTCCACCACAGAGTGACAGCGGTCCTCAAACTTCGGGTGACACCACAAACTGAACGTCCCTGGAGACGAACAGAAATGTTAAGTTATGAATCCCATTGTCTCATATCAAGTAAAAATCAGTCAGTCATTAGAAACGTGAGCAGCTTTCGTTTATTTGTCACCAAAAGAACAAATCCTGATTTTAACAGACGTCATGAAACTGATGAAATACCTGAAGGTGGATTCTTATTTTTGGCACTGAATTGAACTGAACTGAAATTGTGTGAATGTGTCCAGACCATGCATTGGATCAAAAATCAAGACACACATTGGGCCGCATGTATCAAAGTTGCGCACTTGTGGCGTAAATTTACGGTGTAAATTTGAAGTACACCAAAGTTACCGTGACATTATCAAGCAGTGCGCACCTGCCCATTTCCGGCGTACGCCTGACGTGACCTTGATAAATGCGGCGGGTGAAAAAAAATCGTAATTATAATAAACACGCCCATAAATATTCAGACTCCACTTCAGACACACCCTCATTTTACGACATGGAAGCCAGGAAGACGGCAAAGAAAAAGAACTCCACCAATCACGACGCGTGCCAATAGAGCGTCAAAAGCGGCCGTCGTATCAATTGTTTTGTAGTATAATCAAAAAAGTGTTACAGTGGTCCCTCATTTATCGCGGGAGTTACGTTTTAAAAATAGTCCGCAAAAAGCGAAGTCCGCGACGTAGTCAGCGTTATTTTTTACAATTATTATAGACGTTTTAAAGCTGTAAAACCACTTTATACACTTTCTCAATCAGGCATGAACATTTTCTCACTTTTCTCTCGTATGTAAACACTCTCAAAGTTCAAACCTTAGTAGAAAAATAAGACCAAACTGTTTTCAGGCCCAAACATTTGTTTGAGAAATAAAAATAGAACATTTTCCTATAAATAATTATGATGGCTTTTAGAACTAATGAATTTAATTTTAACGATCAACCTACGAGGTTGGACACATAAATTATTAATAGTGACTGACCAGTATGTCACAGATCGCGCCTCTGCGTCCTGACGCCGCGCCTTTTCCCACTCACATCTGGCTGCAGGTGTCTGTTTCCGAGTAACAAACACAGTTATGAGTAGTTGTTGGCGCTCTTTTTTCTTCTGGGTGAGAAGATTCTTATAAACAGACACGCAGAACACTGTAAAAAAAAAAAAGCATGCAAAATTGGACTAAAAACTCCACAAAACGACGAGGCCGCGAAAGGTGAACGGCGTTATAGTGAGGGACCACTGTATTCTCTTTTCACATGTCAATCATTCTTGACATGTGGATATTTGCTCGCTCAATTAATGAGACACGCCTAATTTTTCAGATTTCTTTATTCTTAAAATGTATTTCTTTATTTATTTTATTGTGACAAACGAAGAGACGACACAACCTGATTGCAGCACGGACGAAGGGAATGACAACACTACAGTTGTTATCAATTTCACTGTCTAAAACAATCACACCACATAAAGTTAAGCTCAGTGCTGCTCTGGTTCCAGGCTCTGGAGAAAAAGGCGAGCAGCGCTTTCTTTGTGGTCAGCGCTGTGACCACGGATCGTGCTCGATAGACAAGCAATCCTTCAAAAGCAAGATTTGTATTGATTATTATGTAGTATAATCAGGAAAGTGTTATTTATGTAACATATGCATTGATTTGTATAATGTCACTGTTTATCATGTTGATCATTTTCATTTTTATGTGGATTCCAGTGCTGGTTCATTTTGGTGTATAATTTACGCCACCTCTCGACCTGGTGTACGAGTATATTTTCAGCGCAGCGTACGCCAACGACCACATTGATAAATGCCAAGTAACACAGCCGTTTTGGCGTACACCCCATATACGCTCAAATATCGCCGTACGCAACGTTGATACATGAGGCCCAATGTGTGTGCGTGCGTGTGTGCGTGCGTGTGTGTGTGTGTGTCTCACCGCGGTAATGCTCCATGCGTGTGTGGTGTGTGACCCCCTGTGACCTGAAGCTGAGGCTGAGGATGTATCGTGGGTCCGAACTGTCTCGGACCAGAAAGGACCCGTCCGGTTTCCCCTTCAGCTTCATCTCTGCGTCCTCCCAGGTCATCGGCCCCCAGTACCAGCCGCACTGCAGACAGAGAGCCCCACAGCATCGTCAGAACCATCCCCAGGTCGCTCAGTCCTGCGGTCTGTCCCGGGTCACCTCTTGTCTTACCTTCTCCAGCTCTCTCAGACTGGCGGTGAAGTTGCTGGCCTCGGACCTTCGCAGGGCGCACAACACGGGGGGTGGGGCCCGTCTGACAGGTTGTGGAGCATCAGCCATTGAGGGGTGGGACTGAGGCAGCGCCCGGAGGAAGGCATCTAAATCCGACAGTCAGACACAGAAAGTTCAGTCACCAAACCAGACCTGCTGCTGCCTCTCGGCTCAGGAGCTTTTCTTTCCCGTCTTCGGTTGTCTTACCATTGAGGCTGAGACTGTGCTGGATGGTGGCGTGGGACGGAGGGGGAGGAGGGGGGAGAGGCAGGGGGAGGGACTGCAGGGACGCGCCCATAACACTGACCAGGAAAGGCCCAGGCTGCGGCCCGGCTATGTCATCTGGAAGGAAGGAAGGAAGGAAGGAAGGAAGGAAGGAAGGACAGCAAATGGTTTGAGTAGGACAGAATAAAGGCAGTGGCATAAGAAGGAAGGCACGGATTAATCATGGACACAAAATGTCGCAGGTCAGAAAGAAAATAAAAGAAAGTAAGAACAAAAACAGGGATGGAAGCAGAGACATTTGTCAACACCCTCAGACAGAAAACCTCAGACAGTGTCCACCTTCCTCCACATTTGTTCATGACTTGTTTTGGATCCTGTAGTTCCTGTCACGTTACCATGGTGATGCTAATCAGATTAATATCTCACATCAAGTGCAGTTAGAGGTTTTGGTAACATCACTGACTGACGTGACACAACAAATTACCCACAACGAAGCAGCTACATGCTAACAAGCCAAGTTAGCAGGCTGGACAACAGACTCCCAGTCTGAGAGACCTCCTGCAGTCTGAGAGACCTCCTGCAGTTTAAGAGACCTCCTGCAGTCTGAGAGACCTCCTGCAGTTTGAGAGACCTCCTGCAGTCTGAGAGACCTCCTGCAGTTTCAGAGACTTCTTGCAGTCTGAGAGACCTCCTGCAGTTTGAGAGACCTCCTGCAGTTTGACAGACTTCCTGCAGTCTCAGAGACCTGAGACATTATGAGTGACCTCCTCTGGTCTGTAAAATCTGTAGTTTTTGACACCTTTCCCTGTCTGTCAGATCTTCTGCAGTCTGTGAGATCTCCTCTAATAAGTGAGAACTCCTGCAGTCTGTATGACCTCCTCTTCCATAGCCACTGGACACAACAGACTGGTGACATACATGTTGTTTGTTTGCACTGAAGTCTTCAGGAACCATGAGTCAGTCATTCCACGTTTATCTTTAGTCTTCAGCAAGCAGGAGAGAGGTTTTTGTTCTAAATTATATGGTATCTGAGGAGGAACTCCCGGGAGGAGTGAGGAGGTGTGAGGAGGAGCAAGGAGGTGTGAGGAGAAGTGAAGAAGAGTGAGGCGTGAGGAGGTATGAGGTGGTGTGAGGAGGAGGGAGGAGGTGTGAGGAAGAGTGAAGAGGAATGAGGCGTGAGGAGGTATGAAGTGGTGTGAGGAGGTATGAGGTGGAGTGAGGAGGAGGGAGGAGGTGTGAGGAGGAGTGAAGAGGAGTAAGGCGTGAGGAGGTGTGAAGAGGAGTGAGGTGTAAGGAGGTGTGAGGAGGAGTGAAGAGGAGTGAGGCGTGAGGAGGTGTGAAGAGGAGTGAGGTGTAAGGAGGTGTGAGGAGGTGTGAAGAGGAGTGAGGTGTGAGGAGGAGTGAAGAGGAGTGAGGCGTGAGGAGGTATGAGGTGGTGTGAGGAGGTATGAGGTGGTGTGAGGAGGAGGGAGGAGGTGTGAGGAGGAGTGAAGAGGAGTGAGGTGTAAGGAGGTGTGAGGAGGAGTGAAGAGGAGTGAGGCGTGAGGAGGTGTGAAGAGGAGTGAGGTGTAAGGAGGTGTGAGGAGGAGTGAAGAGGAGTGAGGTGTAAGGAGGTGTGAGGAGGAGTGAAGAGGTGTGAGGAGTGAGAAGGAGAGAGGTGTGAGGAGTGAGAAAGAGTGAGGAGGTGTGAGGAAGACTGAAGTGTGAGGAGGAGTGGGGTGTGAGGAATGAGGAGGTGTGAGGTGTGAGGAAGAGTGAGGAGGTGTGAGGTGTGAGGAGGAGTGAGAAGGAGTGAGGAGGTGTGAGGAGTGAGAAGGAGTGAGGAGGTATGAGATGTGAGGAAGTGTGAGGTGTGAGGAGGAGTGAGGAGGTGTGAGGAGGTATGAGATGTGAGGAGGTATGAGGTGTGAGGAGGTGTGAGGGGAATACCTAACAGATTGAGGCTTCGGTGTGGAGGAGGGGGAGGTGTGAGGAGGTATGAGGTGTGAGGAAGAGTGAGGTGTGAGGTGGAGTGGGAGGTGTGAGGAATAAGGAGGTGTGAGGTGTGAGGAGGAGTGAGGAGGTGTGAGGAGGTATGAGGAGTGAGGGGTATGAGATGTGAGGAGGTGTGAGGGGAATACCTAACAGACTGAGGCTTCTGTGTGGAGGAGGGGGAGGTGTGAGGAGGTATGAGGTGTGAGGAGGAGTGAGGAGGTGTGAGGAGTGAGAAGGAGTGAGGAGGTATGAAGTGTGAGGAGGAGTGGGGAGGTGTGAGGAATGAGGAGGTGTGAGGAATGATGAAGTGTGAGGAGGAGTGAGGAGGTGTGAGGAGTGAAAAGGAGTGAGGAGGAGTGAGCAGGTATGAGGTGTGAGGAGGAGTGAGGAGGTGTGAGGAGTGAGGAAGTGTGAGGAGGTATGAGGAGTGAGGAGGTATGAGATGTGAGGAGGTATGAGGTGTGAGGAAGAGTGAGAGGAATACCTAACAGACTGAGGCTTCGGCGTGGAGGACGGGGAGGTGTGAGGAGGTATGAGGTGTGAGAAGGAGTGAGGAGGTGTGAGGAGTGAGGAGGTATGAAGTGTGAGGAGGAGTGAGGAGGTGTGAGGAGTGAGGAGGAGTGAGGAGGTATGAGGTGTGAGGAGGTGTGAGGAGGAGTGAGGAGGTGTGAGGAGTGAGGTGTGAGGAGGAGTGAGGAAGTGTGAGGAGTGAGGAGGTGTGAGGAGGTATAAGGTGTGAGGAGGAGTGAGGAGGTAGGAGGTGTGAGGATGAGTGAGGAGGTGTGAGGAGTGAGGAGGAGTGAGGAGGTATGAGGTGTGAGGAGGAGTGAGGAGGTAGGAGGTAGGAGGTGTGAGGAGGAGTGAGGAGGTGTGAGGAGTGAGGAGGAGTGAGGAGGTATGAGGTGTGAGGAGGAATGAGGAGGTAGGAGGTGTGAGGAGGTGTGAGGAGTGAGGAGGAGTGAGGAGGTATGAGGTGTGAGGAGTGAGAAGGTGTGAGGAGTGAGGAGGTGTGAGGAAGAGTGAGGAGGTGTGAGGAGTGAGGAGGAGTGAGGAGGTATGAGGTGTGAGGAGGAGTGAGGAGGTATGAGGTGTGAGGAGGTGTGAGGAGGTATGAGGTGTGAGGAGGAGTGAGGAGGTGTGAGGAGTGCGGTGTGAGGAGGAGTGAGGAGTGAGGAGGTGTGAGGAGGTATAAGGTGTGAGGAGGAGGTATGAGATGTGAGGAGGAGTGAGAAGGTATGAGGAGGTGTGAGGAGTGAGGAGGAGTGAGGAGAAGTGAGGAGGTATGAGGTGTGAGGAGTGAGGAGGTGTTAGGAGGAGTGAGGAGGTGTGAGGAGTGAGAAAGAGTGAGGAGGTATGAGGTGTGAGGTGTGAGGAGGTGTGAGGTGTGAGGAGGTGTGAGGAGGTATGAGGTGTGAGAAGGAGGTATGAGATGTGAGGAGGAGTGAGGAGGAGTGAGAAGGTATGAGGAGGTGTGAGGAGTGAGGAGGTATGAGGTGTGAGGAGGAGTGAGGAGGTGTGAGGAGTGAGGAGGAGTGAGGTGTGAGGAGGAGTGAGGAGGTGTGAGGAGTGAGGTGTGAGGAGGAGTGAGGAAGTGTGAGGAGGTATAAGGTGTGAGGAGGAGGTATGAGATGTGAGGAGGAGTGAGAAGGTATGAGGAGGTATGAGGAGGTGTGAGGAAGTGTGAGGAGTGAGGAAGAGTGAGGAGGTATGAGGTGTGAGGAGGAGTGAGGAGGTAGGAGGTGTGAGGAGGAGTGAGGAGGTATTGAGGTGTGAGGTGGAGTGAGGAGGTATGAGGTGTGAGGAGGAGTGAGGAGGTGTGAGGAGTGAGGTGTGAGGAGGAGTGAGGAAGTGTGAGTAGTGAGGAGGTGTGAGGAGGTATAAGGTGTGAGGAGGAGGTATGAGATGTGAGGAGGAGTGAGAAGGTATGAGGAGGTGTGAGGAGTGAGGAAGAGTGAGGAGGTATGAGGTGTGAGGAGGAGTGAAGAGAAGTGAGGAGGTATGAGGTTTGAGGAGTGAGGAGGTGTTAGGAGGAGTGAGGAGGTGTGAGGAGTGAGAAAGAGTGAGGAGGTATGAGGTGTGAGGAGGAGGTATGAGATGTGAGGAGGAGTGAGGAGGAGTGAAGGTGTGAGGAGGTGTGAGGAGTGAGGAAGAGTGAGGAGGTATGAGGTGTGAGGAGGTGTGAGGAGTGAGGAGGAGTGAGGAGGTATGAGGTGTGAGGAGGTGTGAGGAGGAGTAAGGAGGTGTGAGGAGTGAGGAGGAGTGAGGAAGTGTGAGGAGTGAGGAGGTATAAGGTGTGAGGAGGAGGTATGAGATGTGAGGAGGAGTGAGGAGGAGTGAGAAGGTATGAGGAGGTGTGAGGAGAGAGGAAGAGTGAGGAGGTATGAGGTGTGAGGAGGTGTGAGGAGTGAGGAGGAGTGAGGAGGTATGAGGTGTGAGGAGGTGTGAGGAGGTGTGAGGAGTGAGGTGTGAGGAGGAGTGAGGAAGTGTGAGGAGTGAGGAGGTGTGAGGAGGTATAAGGTGTGAGGAGGAGGTATGAGATGTGAGGAGGAGTGAGGAGGAGTGAGAAGGTATGAGGAGGTGTGAGGAGTGAGGAAGAGTGAGGAGGTATGAGGTGTGAGGAGGAGTGAGGAGGTAGGAGGTGTGAGGAGGAGTGAGGAGGTATGAGGTGTGAGGAGGAGTGAGGAGGTATGAGGTGTGAGGAGGTGTGAGGAGGTATGAGTTGTGAGGAGGAGTGAGGAGGTGTGAGGAGTGAGGTGTGAGGAGGAGTGAGGAAGTGTGAGGAGTGAGGAGGTGTGAGGAGGAGGTATGAGATGTGAGGAGGAGTGAGAAGGTATGAGGAGGTGTGAGGAGTGAGGAAGAGTGAGGAGGTATGAGGTGTGAGGAGGAGTGAGGAGAAGTGAGGAGGTATGAGGTGTGAGGAAGAGTGAGGAGGTAGGAGGTGTGAGGAGGAGTGAGGAGGTGTGAGGAGTGAGGAGGTGTGAGGAGTGAGGAGGAATGAGGTGTGAGGAGGAGTAAGGAGGTATGAGGTGTGAGGAGGTGTGAGGAGGTACGAGGTGTGAGGAGGAGTGAGGAGGTGTGAGGAGTGAGGTGTGAGGAGGAGTGAGGAAGTGTGAGGAGTGAGGAGGTGTGAGGAGGTATAAGGTGTGAGGAGGAGGTATGAGATGTGAGGAGGAGTGAGAAGGTATGAGGAGGTGTGAGGAGTGAGGAAGAGTGAGGAGGTATGAGGTGTGAGGAGGAGTGAGGAGGTATGAGGTGTGAGGAGGAGTGAGGAGGAGTGAAGTGTGAGGAGGAGTGAGGAAGTGTGAGGAGTGAGGAAGTGTGAGGAGGTATAAGGTGTGAGGAGGAGGTATGAGATGTGAGGAGGAGTGAGAAGGTATGAGGAGGTGTGAGGAGTGAGGAAGAGTGAGGAGGTATGAGGTGTGAGGAGGAGTGAGGAGGTATGAGGTGTGAGGAGGGGTGAGGAGAAGTGAGGAGGTATGAGGTGTGAGGAGTGAGGAGGTGTTAGGAGGAGTGAGGAGGTGTGAGGAGTGAGAAAGAGTGAGGATGTATGAGGTGTGAGGAGTGAGGAGGTATGAGGTGTGAGGAGTGAGGAGGTGTGAGGTGTGAGGAGGTGTGAGGAGGTATGAGGTGTGAGGAGGAGTGAGGAGAAGTGAGGAGGTATGAGGTGTGAGGAGGAGTGGGGAGGTGTGAGGAATGAGGAGGTGTGAGGAGGAGTGACGAGGTGTGAGGAGTGAGGAGTGAGGCGTGAGAAGGAGTGAGCAGGTATGAGATGTGAGGAGGTGTGAGGAGGTATGAGGTGTGAGGAGGTGTGAGGAGAATACCTAACAGACTGAGGCTTCGGCGTGGAGGAGGGGGAGGTGTGGGAGGATGTGGTGTGTTGGTGCCTCGTTGAGAAATGTCCACGTCCAGCAGGGACACAGTCTCACCTGAAGCCAGAAGAAAAGGAGAAAAACTCAAAGACAGACAGACGACAAAGACAAGTCACAAGTTTTCCGAGTTGATACAGTTACAAAAAAAAAAAAAAAAAAAACACAATAAAATCAAACCTGAGACGAAATGAGGTTCCACTTTTCTTACAGGTTTTAACCCAAAAGACAACTTCTGGAAGTGTCCTGGTACAAGCGGCTCTGTACGAAATATTAAACTGTCAGTCCAGATGAGAATGTCCTCGTTAACCTGAATCTCGTTACATTAACAGTTTCCAAAACGTTTGCTTGTCCTGCCGTGCATCTCCATTCCTGCGTGCTCTCTGAGACACACCTACTGCACTCGCCTGGGTTCAGTGAGACACACCCACATGGTCTGTGGGAGGGGGTGTGGCCACCAGCAACTTCTTTTGATTTACAACAACAGTGACAAATTTTAAATTTTCCTATTTTTCACAGTGAATTCAAGGTGTTCATCAGGGACATGTTCTGGTTTCACTTGAGAAGCTGAGTGAGGACTCAGAGTATTTGGGTTTCAGATAGTCCTGGATCCAGACTAAGATCCTGGACTCACCCATCAGAAGTGTGTCTGTAGGTGGAGACAGTGTTGAACTTGTAGAGACATTGCCTGGTGTCACCAGGGACGTTCATGTCTCTGGATCCTCAACCTTTGAGATCCAGAGACACGTGGGAAGAACTAATGGAGTTAGGAGGTCAAAGGTCAGAGGTGTTTGGTGATGGTGTTGTCTTTGCAGAAGAATGAAGGTCCAAGTCTTTAGGCTCCTGGTGCTTCTTGTTGTCCTGTGTGGCTGAACGTTTTCGGTACCAGGTCTCTGTGGAGGATCTTTGGGTCCCGCTGGAATGACTCTGTATGAAATAAGCGGTATACCGTGTGGTGAAAAAGGAGATTTTAAGAAGAAGAAAATGTGTTTTGATAAATTACTTCAAGAATTCATGATTTAAAAAATACTTAAAGGTTATATTTCTGTGTATCCTGATGAAAAAAGCAGAGTAGTGAGGGAAGCCACCAAGACACCCAGAGACAACTCTGAACCAGCTCTAGAAGATGTGAAATTTCAGCTACAGTTTGCCAGAAGGCACATGGGAGAATAGAGCCCAAAACTGATGTTTTCCTTTGTGATTAAACAAAATCAGTTCATTTACTTTTAAACTTTTTAAATTCTGAACTTAACATTCAGTGATGTAATAATTCTGAGCAGGTCTGTGTTTATCGATGTCGTTATAGAACCGTTTTAAAAGACAAACCAGCTCCAAGTTATGAACAAACTGCAAAATAGTATTTTTAACTTCCATGTGGGCCTTTTGCTGCCCCCTGCTGGCTGTATGAAAGCCATGACATTTAGCAGCCCTTCCTGGCTGTTTACATGACGATCTGATTGAACTTGTTCTTCTCTCATTGTTTCATGGAATGAGGATTTTGGAGGTGCAGAAAGAGTTTGTTACCTGTGAAAGCAGAGAGGGGGGCGGCAGAGAAGGCACTGTGAGCTCGGCTCAGGCTGAGCGGCACGCTGTGGCTGCAGACAGCAGGAGAAGACACACAGAGAAGAAGAAGAGGAGGAAGAGGAGTGCACCGTTAGTAAGCACTGGTTGTAGTGGTGCAGCGTCTTTTAGACCTTTTCCTGTTTGATGCACTTAACTGTGCCACGTGAGGACTTGTGCTGTTTAAATCACTGCCTTCCTTCAGAGTGCAGCTCTAAATAATAACGAAGTGCTGAGTCAGACACACGGCCAAAAGCCACAAAGGCTCCAACCGGCCCTGCAGCTGATCCGGGTCCAGGCTCACAAGAACAACAAATAATTTGGAACAGGTGCAAAGTCAACAAGACGTATTGAGTCCAAAACTGACCGACACTTTTTCTGCTGGTGAGACGTGACATTCTTCTCATGCACTCAGCTTCCTTTTTTTTTTCTTTTTTTTTGGGGGGGGGGGGGTCTCTAACTCTTATCTGTGGGGGAGGGATTTTGCACAGTGATGTAAATTCCACACAGGCCTGAATGTTGCGCAGGAATGATTTTATCATCATAAAGCAAGTTGAAATAAAAACAACAGCAAAACTACCCACCACTTTACTTTGCATGAGATACTAAGTGATAATAATGAGACACTAAGTCAACATATTTGAGACACTAAGTCAAAATAGTGACACCCTAAACCATAATAACGAGACACTAAACCATAATAATAACACACTAAACTATAATAACTAGACACTAAGTCATATTAATGAGACACTAAGTCATAATAATGAGACACTAAACCATAATAAAAAGACACTAAGTCATATTAATGAAACTCAAACCATAATAACGAGACACTGTCATATAAATGAGACACTAAGTCATAATAACGAGACACTAAACCATAATAACAAGACACTAAGCCATATTAATGAGACTCAAACCATAATAATGAGACACTAAGTCATATTAATGAGACTCAAACTATAATAATGACACACTAAGTCATATTAATGAGACACTAACTCATAATAATGAGACACTAAACCATAATAACGAGACACTAAGTAATATTAATGAGACACTACGTCATAATAATGAGACACTAAACCATAATAACAACACACTAAGCCATATTAATGAGATTCAAACCATAGTAACGAGACACTAAGTCATATTAATGAGACTCAAACCATAATAACAAGACACTGTCATATTAATGAGACACTAAACCATAATAACAAGACACTAAACCATAATAACGAGACACTAAGCCATAATAACAAGACACTAAACCATAATAACGAGACACTAAGTTATATTAATGAGACACTAACTCATAATAATGAGACACTAAACCATAATAACAAGACACTAAGCCATATTAATGAGACTCAAACCATAATAACGAGACACTAAGTCATATTAATGAGACACTAAACCATAATAACAAGACACTAAGTCATAATAATAAGACACTAAGTCATAATAATGAGACACTAAACCATAATGAGACACTAAGTCATATTAATGACACACTAAGTCATACTAATCAGACATTAAACCATAATAATGAGATACTACGTCATAATACTGCAACACTAAACCATAATAATAAGACACTAAACCAAAATAATGAGATACTAAGTCATACTAATGAGACACTAAGTCATATTAATGAGACACTACTAGACCATAATAATGACACACTAAGTCATACTAATGAGACACTAAGTCATACTAATGAAACAGTACTAGACCATAATAATGACACACTATGTCATACTAATCAGACACTAAACCATAATAATGTGATACTATGTCATAATACTAAGACACTAAACCATAATAATGAGACTACATCATAATAATGAGATACTAAATCATACTAATGAGACACAAAGCCATAATGATGAGACACTAAGTCATATTAATGAGACACTAAACCATAATATTGAGACACTAAACCAAAATAATGAGATACTACAGTCATACTAATGAGACACTAAGTTGTAATAATGGGACACTATGTCATATTAATGAGACACTAAGTCATATTAATGAGACACTACTAAACCATAATAATGAGACACTGAGTCATACTAATGAGACATTAAACCATAATAATGAGACACTAAACCATAATAACGAGACACTAAGTCAAAATATTTGAGACACTAAGTCAAAACAATGAGATACTAAACCATAATAGCAAGAGACTAAGTCATAATAATGAGACACTAAACCATAGTAACGAGACACTAAACCATAATAACAAGATACTAAGTCAAAATATTTGCGACATTAAACCATAATAAGACACTAAGTCATACTAATGAAACACTACTAGACCATAATAATGACACACTAAGTCATACTAATCAGACACTAAATCATAATAATGAGATACCACGTCATAATAATGAGACACTAACTCATACTAATGAGACACTACTAGACCATAATAATGACACACTAAGTCATACTAATCAGACACTAAATCATAATAACGAGATACCACGTCATAATACTGAGACACTAAACCATAATAACGAGACACTATATCATAATAATGTGATACTAAGACTAAATAATTGGACACTAAACCACACAAAGCCATAATAATGACACACTACGTCATACTAATGAGACACAAAGCCATAATAATGAGACACTAAGTCATATCAGTGAGACACTAAGTCATACTAATAAGACACTTAACCATAATTATGAGACACTAAACCCTACTAATGAGACACTAAATCATACTAATGAGACACTAAATTACAATGAGTCAGTAATTCATAAAATGAGATACTAAGTCATAATAATGAGATACTAAGTTGACATACACTATGTCATAATAATGAGATACTAAGTTGACATACACTGTCATAATAATGAGATAACCCAATGATGACACATTGTCATTATAACAAAGTATCAAGTCTTATGTGAGATTCTAATCCCTATTTATGAGACACTACATAATTAAGAGTAAAATAATAATCATTTGATGCTAAGTTCTAATTACATAATTACATACATGTGAGTTACATAATAAGTAATGAGACGCCAACTCAATATACTATGATATACTGACTCATGATTATAAGACAGTATTTGTTATTATGCCATCATTATGAAATACTAAATCATAATTACAAGATAGTTAATTACTAAGTCATTACTGAGGTATCACGGTGGATTAGTGGTTAGCACTGTTGCCTCACAAGAAGGTCATGGGATTGATTCCCACCTATGGCCTTTCTGTGTGGAGTTTTCATGTTCTCCCCATGTCTGGGTGGGTTTCCTCCGGGTGCTCTGGCTTCCTCCCACATCCAAAGACACGCAGGTAAAAAGGCAGGCTTACACTGTGAGTTTAGGTGGACTGGAAACTTTAAGTCCGTAGGTGTGCTGTGGACTGCTGGGATAGACTCCAGCCCTCATGTGACCCCTGACTGGAGTAAGTGGTTGAAGATGAATGAGTGAGTAAAGTCATTACTGCAAGATTTATGACCTAATATGAGATGCCATGTCAACATTTTGAAATGTTACCTCATAACTAAAAGATATTGTTATGTAGAGGTGACTTACTCTAAGTAAAAGACATAAGTATGAAATACTTTGTCATAGATGTACAAAGTACATATGACATCCTGATCCTGATCCTGGAGTCTTGCAGCTCTACTCACGTGTCCGTTTCCTGCTCAGGACCGGAAGTGCTCGTCATGTCCACCAGACTCCCCGCTGAGGACACGGAGTCCGTCACTGAGGGTCTTTTGTCCAGGAGGTGACTGGAGCCGCTGCAGCTTTTAGTCCGGAGCAGTTTGCTCAGTCGGATCTTTAGGGAACCCTTTTTAGACTTTCCTGGAACTTTGAGAGTCTTGTCCCCACCTGTGGGGGTCCGCGGCGCGCTGGCGCAGCGCTCCGGGCGTCTCCTGGGCGTGGACGCTTGGCTCGGGTTTGGGCTCATGCTCAGGGGTGAGATCTGGTCCGGGGTGGGTGACGATGACACTGACAGCACCTGGGCCACAACCTCAGATTCTCCTGGTCGAACTTGCAGGAATTGACCGGCTAAATTCCGGTGCAAACTGCACACCGCTTGTGCGCTCCGGTGCGGGACCACATCCGGGGCCACGGCTTCCACCCGCCTGAGCTCCGCCTGAAAGCCGCCGAGGGAGAATCCGGACATCTTCTGAACGATTTCTCTTTTCCTGTGGAGCAGAAACTCTCGTCGTGCGCTCTCGTCCGCCTCACCGTCCGGACACTCGTCCAGGCCCAGGCCCGAGACATCCCCGCTGCTCAGACCCTCCAGGACCAGCAGGGCGTCGCTGGTCTCCGTGGGGTCCTCGCCGGGTTCCAGTCCCCCTCCGCTCGGCCTGTGCGCCTCCTGACACGAACACTGAGGGAGCTCCGCCGGTTTGAACAGCATCTTGGGAACCGTTCCGACCCCGAGCTCCCCGAACCGTCGTGCCAACTCAAACACGGCCCCCTCCGGGTCCATGTCGGCGCAGCCCCATTTGGAGTCGAACACGGAGAGATGGTTCGATCCCTCCGACAACAAGGGCCACTCGGGAGGGGTCGTGATGAGTCGGTGTCGGCGGCACAGCTCCGCAGCTCCCTGCGTGTCCGCGGGCACCGTCAGCGGCGGGTGCGCGCCCCAGGTCTGGTCCTGCTGGCTCTCCCGCTGCGCGGATGCGGCGCGCGGGGTGCCGCTGTCTCCAGCCGGGGCTGAGCATCCGGATCCCGCGCTCTGGTCCGACGCCAGCGGCTCCCTCGCGTGGTTCCGACGCTCCAACTCCAAAATGACGTCGCCGCTGCGCATTATGTTGGAGAAGACGAGCAGCTGAGGCCGGAGGCCGGGGCTGGCAGCGAACCCAAAGCCCTGGGCCTCCATGGGGCTCTGCGGCGGCGGCGGCGGTGCGGCGGCTCGGTCCTCCGGCAGCGCGCCGTCAGGTGCAACCGTCGTACCCTCTTTGTTGCTCAGGCGGCTGCTGGGATCGAGACCCGGTGTGGGATCGCGGCTGATGTCCAGACCTGCTTTGGCGCCGCCGTGAGCCAGGACCTCCTTTCCGATCCCGATCCCGGACACCCGTCCGGCCGCGGGCACGGTGCCGCCGTCCGCGTCCGGACGATCCTCCTCAGCGGAAACCAGGCGCATCAACACGAAGTCAGGCGACATTTCCTGCGCGTTTGTCATCATTGTGGGAAGCGACGCAGCGACGTTCACACACCGAACCGCGGAGAACGACGAGCGGAACAACAAAGCGAGCGGCGGTCCATCCTCACGTGCGCAGGTCCGGAGTCACCGAGCGGCGGGCGGACCTCCGGGTCAGACACGCGGTCCGATCAGAATTACAAACGCGATATGGTCTGCAGGCCCCGCCCGCTCCAAACCAGGACACCCCCCCCCCCAAAAAAAAAATAAAAAATAAAAATAAAAAAAATAAAAACGCACACTTCATGGGACCGGGGCTCGAACACGCGACCACTTAAATGGTATTTTTCTTCACAAACCAAACGTCATTCTGACCCTTTGTTTCGAATGTTTAAGAGCCAAACGTCATTAATCCTGACCCGCATCTTTTATAGGGGAGTCTGGGGTCAGAAGTAACGTCTCAAAGTTTGACCCATTTTTAGAAAAATAAACGACTAAAAACGAACCTGCACATTCATTCATCTCACATCTTTAACTACAAACATGATTAATAAACATGATTAATAAATATACACAATTACTGATCTTTCAGTCTTTCAGGTTTTTTTTCTTCCCACAAATTGCCTTCAAGTTCAAAATGAACTCAAACTGCATTTTTGTCCAAAACTAAAAATTAGGTAGTGTTCTTATTCTGTAGGTTTCATTCATCAAAATCCAAAAAGACTTCCAACAGCTTTCAGAAAAACGTTCCTTATGAGTTAAAACCAGTCTGCCCATATTCCAGATCCACCCCAACATTCCAAAGGATCCAAAGATTTCAGTAAATGGATGAGCTGTGCTTTTATTCTGAAATGCATATCAAACCTCAGATTCAGGTCAAGTCAGGTCATCAAGCATGCTCGGTGCACCAGAGACAGATTTTTTCCCCCCTTGTTGTTCTGATTGATCTCTATTTGCTTGTTTGTTTGTCTGAGGTTTGCTTTGACAGGTAACTGAGTATTTCATTGAGAGCTGCAAAAAGATAAACTACTTGGGATCAATAAAGTTGTCTAAATCTTATCACTCACCATTGTTTCTCATAGCAAATCTGTGACCCTGATCTTTGGTCTTTGATGCTGATAGCTGAATTTAGATCTCGTTTCCTGAACTTTGATATCAAACTTTCAACTAAATCCCTGAAACTGATTCCTGGTCTCCAGGCTTGTTGACCTTTAATCCTGACCACTAACATTTGATTGTCATCACTCATATATGATCTTGAACTTTGATCCTGGTCGGTCATTCTCTATCTTGAAGTTTCATTCTGTGGACCTTTGATCCTGATCACTGAACTTTGATCCTTATTGAACTTTTATACTGGTGGCTGGCCTTTGATCCCAGCCAGTTATCTTTGATCATGCTGAATCAAAAAGCTTGAACTTTTTTCAAGATCTTTGATTTAAAATGAACTTTATTAAAAGTTCTGACTTTGTTAAAAGAACTGACTTTTGATCCTAATTACTCATCTATGATCTTTGTTCCTGATGATTTAGCTTTGATGCTTTCACTCATGTATGATTTTGAGTTTTGATCCGGATCTGTCATCCTTTATCCTGACCTTTGATTCTGATAACTGACCTTGATCCTAATAAAGGGTTAATGGGCAGGCCCTAACACTAATTACTCATCTATGACCTTTGATCCTGATGACTGAGCTTTTGATTCTTATCATTCATGTATCTTTGATCCTGATCGATCATCCTTTATTTTGGAGTTTGATCCAAATGAGTTGTCTATGATCTTTGATCCTGATGACTGATCTTTGATAAATCACTCGTAGCTTTGATCCTGATCAATCATACTTTATTTTGAACATTTATCCTGGTTGTTGACCTTTGATCCTGATCACGGACCTTTGATGCTGATTGCTGAATATTGATCCTAATGACTGATCTTTGATCCTGACCACTTATCCTGATCCATGAATTTAGATTCAGACTTTTTTGATCTTGCAATCAGCGTCTGTCCTTACACTCATGATCACTACCCTGTAATTCAAGTAGAAAACATCTATGATCATGGTCTTTGATCCTGATCACCCTCATTTCATTCTGAAATTAGATTCTGATTGCTTAACTTTGATACTTATGACTGACCATTATCCATAATTACTTATTGCTGATCGCAGTCTTTGATTTGGATTACAGATCCTTTGTTGTCAATTTGATCTTAGTTGCTGACCTTTGATCCTGATCACTAACCTTTGATCCTGATTCCTGAACTTTGATACTAATGACTGACATTTAATCCTCATCTTTAACAATCCTTGAACATAAATTCTGTTTTCTTTGAGGCTGGCTGGCTAGCATCTCTCCTTACACTCATAACCACCACTCGCCTGTAAATGAGACAGAAAACATGACATCATCCTTAGCAATGATATTAGCTCCACCCTCTTTTTTGCATGCATGTTCTCTGTCAGGAACATTTGGCAGGTGACTTTAAGGAGAAACACTGAGCTACAAACCTCAAGTGTGAGTTCAGAAACTCTCTATGCTTTCTGAATACAGCTTTGGGTTTTAAAGCACTCACGGTGTGTGTGTGTGTGTGTGTGTGTGTGTGTGTGTGTGTGTGTGTGTGTGTGTGTGTGTGTGTGTGTGTGTGTGTGTGTGTGTGTGTGTGTGTGTGTGTGTGTGTGTGTGTGTGTGTGTGTGTGTGTGAGCGCACATTGCCACAATAACTACACAATAGAAAGAGTGTGAAGCAAACACTAATTTGTCTTTGATGTGAATCAATATCTTTAATTTTTATTGTGAGGCCCCTTTAAAAATATTTCAGTAAAGACGTGTTTTGCATTTCATTGCCGTTGTAGGTTTTAATGCATAATAGCACTGTTATTAGCATTAGCGTGACAATTAGCAGTCCAATCACAGGTTGTGGGTGGAACTATATTGCTACAAATAAAACCTAAATCTCCGTATCTTCAAACAAGCTTCCTGATCGTCTCTGGAACCAGTTCAGATTTTAAGTAATCCAACTCCTAAGTGTTAACTGGACGGACTGGACGGGAGCGTCACACTAAGCAGCTCAGCGCTGAACAACCATCTGTCATCTAAACCCGCTCTGCACGGATGCAGTGGGCGTGTTAACGCTGTGTGTCCGGCAGATGGTGCTACTGGCCATCCGGCAGCACGGCTGCTGTGGGAAACCCACTGAGAGCCACATGAAGCCACATTAATCCTCACACTGAATTCCATCTATAAATAAAAGTGCATTCACATTAGTGATCCACACAGGCCTTTACCACCCCAGAAGTGTAGGTGGCGCTCTAATTCCTTCTGCTTTGTGAACACTAGCTGTGTTATTTCAGACTTTAAACAATCATTTTTAGAATAATCAGGAATGCTTTGTGTTGGCTACGTGTTAAATGGGAGGAGATGCTCCCAAAATACGTATGTTTTGCCCAGATAACATGAACCCGGATTCGCGCTCACGGCCCTTCGGGGGTCCAACACAAACCAAGAGCACTGTAACGTTTCTACGCGGTCAGTTAACTCAGGAAGGCATATTAAAAAAATTTTTTAGAACTTCTGGGTCACAACCTCGGTGTTACCATGGCAACATCTTCTAAGCCTGGTGGCGCCACCTGGGGAAAATAGATGGAATTGCTTTTTTATACCAGCCCTGTGACATCTCAAGGCACCAAGGACAAAGACTAAAAAGAACACTTTGAAGGAGATGCAGATCACCGCTGAAACTTGACTAAGTGTTTCTTGTCCCAAAAGCTTCACTGCGATTTGTGAGTGAGCTTTTGAGGTTCAGCATCTGCGAATCAATCAATCAATCAATCAATCAATCAATCAATCAAAAAGCGAAGATCTCAAGAACAGGTGAACAGGAATGTGTGTGTGTGTGTGTGTGTGTGTGTGCATAACTGGTTGCCATGGTCACAGAAATGAGGATCCTTGCTGCATCCTCCCAGTGAACAGTTTAGTCCATCTGTGAAGAGAAGAGTGAGAGGAGTCACATCTCTTTTTATATCTTCCTGTTTTTCCTGCAGACTCCTCATGCAGTATCTCTCTCTCTCTCTGACTTTTGTGCACGCACAAACACACAACAGCAAACACAGTTTATGTTCATATGTGCATGTGCACACACATGCATGCACACACACGTGCACACACACAGGATGGCTGAACATGGCTAAAACATGCAAACAACATGTTTTGCTGCTGCTGCAGCTACAGTGCACGTGCCACTGTGCACGTGGGTGCTGTTAAAAACACAGCACCGCATGTTGTGTAGGATGATTAATCTGTCCATCACAGGGGCCTGACGGACACATGATGCAGCAGCTTATCGCTTCTCTGAGAGCGCGCACACACACACCTAGGAAAACTCAGGGTGAATCCACAGAAAGTTACATTGAAATCATTTTAAAGATGGTCCTCATAAAGACGTGAAAACAGGTATATAGACACACACACACACACACACACACACACACACACACACACACACACACACACACACACACACACACACACACACACACACACACACACACACACTTCGTCATTGCCAGTGCACTCTCTGACCTCGAACCTAAAGCCATTTATGAAACCTGAAAATGCTTCCTGAAAAAGTGACGACCAGCCGCAATGTCCCCACTTGAGACAACTCGGTCCCCATAAAGACGTATAAATGAGCAGACACACACACACACACACTTGTCCAACTATCTTTGTGAGGACTTTAATTCATTCTCTGAGTTTATCTGTTGATTGCACATGCCGACTGCTGAATGCTGCTGCCACACTTTGGTTTTGGTCTTGAGTTTAACGGTTGTGTAATCGCGGTGCTGGCAGCTAGCAGCATCTTGCAAAATCTCTCAGATCTATTGTTACTAAGGAATTATCAAATGTCACAACTGTAAGGTTAAATTAATAAGTGAAAAAAATGAATACACCAATAGCAGTCTGGGAGATTTTCAGCTCACAGAGAAGCTCAAAAACCATTTTTATCTGTGTGCACAAGTAGCCAAGCTAGCCTGGGGCTCGGCTAGTTAGCCTTTTTAGTTAGCACTCACAGTCACTACCCAAACAGCCAATACCCAAAGCTAAGAATGATGTAACAGATGTGTATTTGTTGGGTCCAGGCTTTTGTTATGACAGTTTATGCTCCGGTTGGTAAGAATTTTATATCTATATAATACCATTTTATTTGTGCTGCCTCTCTGGTTAGCGGTAGCAGGATGGGTTGTGAACACTTACTGATGTGAAATGGTGATTAAAACTTCAAAGCTGAACCTGAGGTGAGAAGTTCACGTGGATCACCCAAATGTACAGAGCACTACCTAGGAAAACTCAGGGTGAATCCACAGAAAGTTACACCGAAATCTTTTTAAATATGGTCCTCATAAAGATGTGAAAACAGGTGTACACACACACACACACACACACACACACACACACACACACACACACACAGCGTGCTGCGGCGGGATGGTGTTGGGGGAGGGAGGGAGGATGGCGAGCATCACAAGCCACCGTCAGATGAGCTGGAAGCTCTTTGGAGCAACAGACTGCAGTGTCGGAGACAGAAGGACAAGAAGACCACGAGAGTAACAAATGTCTCTTTTTTCACTTTTGTTTCTTCTTTCTTGGATATCAAACTTTCTGGTTTCTCCTCCTCCTCCTGTCCTACTTGTTGGACACTCTGCTCTTGCTTGGATGCACCTTCTCTCACCCTTGCTGTCCCTTTTTGTGGCTCTGGTACCCCGGGCTGCTCTGGGTCCGAGGAGCCGGTCCAACACCACCTCTACATTGCTCAGTGAGTAAACAAAACCTGCTGGAGAGGTTCAGAAGAGAACCGCTGTCTCCATCCGTCACCACAACCTCCCACCTGCAGGTTTAATGATGTCACTGTTTGCATGTGTGCGTGAGTGCAGTCGGGTGCGTTCGTGCGGTGCACAGATGGAGCTGTGTGGCCATGTGCTGGAGTTGTGAGGGAACTCGCTTCTCCACCTGCTGCTGGGGAAATCTCAGACGAAAGACCACGTCTCCAAAAGCATGTGATGTTTTCTGTCGTTGGGCGAACTGTAAAGGGGTGGAGAGCCAAAAAAAAAAAAGTGACAGCATTGTTAGTTGAAGTCATTCCATCTCGTCATTGTTGTCTCCAGTGAATCCAGGATGGGTCCTGTTGGGTTTCTTCTTCTGCTTGTCCCGTCTGTCCTCAGAGCACAGGTGAACACAGAATTCTCATCAGGAGTCATGGTAGAGATGGACAACAGCACTGACTCCTTAACAAACAGCACTAGAACCTCAGGAATGCCCAGCGTTCCATCCAACCCCTCTAAGACTTCTGGGTTTGTAGTGACACCTTCAGAAGAGGACGACTGGTCAACAGCAGAGACCTTCCTTTACAGCGGAGATCCCTCTGATGTGGAAGGGGCCCGGTGCTCTCGGCCATACAGTCCACCAGGGAAACATGGACCTCTTCCTAAGACTTTTAGTGACCCACTCCGCCCAGCTCTGGATGCACTGGCCAACACCGCCAACTTCCTCAACATGATCTTCCAGGCTAGTGACTTGCGAGAAAGCACCGTGCAGGAAGACATGGAGTGGTACCATGCACTGGTCCGGGCCCTCTTGGAGGCCGACATACTCATCCAGCGGGCCCTACTCACCTTTGACGCTGATCCAACTGCCCCAGTGCCACAACTGGTGCTTTGTGCAACCCGGAACCTGACGGCTAAGGTTCAGACAGTGGTGCTTCAGGATTTATCCAAAGCCTGGGAGAGTCTCCATCCTCCAATTCCAGCTCCAGATGATAGCTGGTTCAGCAGCTTCAAATTCCCTCCATCTAACCAGCCACCAGCCGTCCTGTCCAAGAGGGTATTGCTCAATGACTTAAGCACCTTGGAAACACCGAAGTGGGCACATGGAGATGGGTACGTGACCAATCGTAGTGGGGTTCGCTGGGCCAGTGCCCCTTTTCTGGACTGTAAGGACACACGCTTTGTGCCAGGATGGCAGCTCACTTTGTCCACGTCATTCTACGGCCTCAAACCAGATCTGACACCAGAATTCAGGTTAGGACCATACAAACACAAACACACAAAACCAAACAGGTTTCAACAAACAGGTGGCAAGAAATGTTTGGTTGATGCTAAGAGACAGGTGGTCATTGTTTGAGGGCAAAGGTCAGTGCATTATGAGAGAAATCCAGCTCTGACTCAAATTCTGTTATCTGTTTCTTGATATGTCAGAACTTTCGTCAAGAATTGCAAAAGTCCATATATGACCTCAGAATTTGAATTAAAATCTCAGCCTGCCTTATAAAACATCCACTGTGTCTCAAACTCTGCCAATCACGATTTGCAAAGGAGATCTGGAACTTATGGAGTTTGTATCTGAAGCACTTATTTTTGTCTTCTTGGTTTCAGAGAAAGACTTACGCAGATTTATTGTGCTAGCAGTGTCAACTGTCATACGCGAATATCCGTCACCAAAACAGCAGGTCACTAAATTCGCCAACTGGATAAAAGGTTGATGTTACCTGAGAAGCACATGTTAAAAGAATAGATTGTTTGTTCGCAAATAGAGGTGTGTTAACTGACCAAGCTAGCATGGTGGTCCATTGTAGCGACTAGGCCAGCTGGGTAGCAAACTAACTACAATGATAATAACAGTTGGTTGAACATAATTTCTACTATACAGTCTGGTCTTCAACAGCTACAAACTCTAACTGACTGGTCTCTGGCACACTTTGTGGTTTAATAGAGCAGAATTTTATAAAATCTAGCTAGCAATTAATACGGTTCCTTCTGTTTTGGACATGGTTCAACATTCATAAGTGGCAGGACAACTTTTGACTGGACAGTGATGCAAAGTTAACATTCATCAATTGAATGTCATGAACTAGTTAAACATGTCAGCAGGAGATTACCAAATAGAAGAGAGAACAAGAAACAGATTGTTGAGATTCACCTTTGGAGCCTTAAAAATGGTCGACTTCTTTCACCACTGTACACATCTAATATTGTTTGTCTCCGGTAGGGGTGTGATCCGTGTGGACGTCAGGATCCAGGATATCGACGTGAACCAGTGTGCAGCAGGAGACAGCTGGTTTGCCGACACTCATCAGTGCAACCGCACCTCCATGGAGGTAACAAAAAAACAGTCTCAGTTCTTACTGCACAGTTCCTCACACTATGAGGCTTAGAGGTTGCTTCCTAAAAGACACCAGGTCTGGTCTGGGAGCAGTCACTGGTGCCGAGCGTCACAGCATCCACCACACAACACCATCACTTTGGCTCCCACCATGAGTTATATGGACTAAGATTATCTTAATCTAGGAAAAGCAAGTTCTTGGTCACAGTGGAAGGTCAGGTTGATAGCTGGATGAGGTTATGACTTTTTCGCAGTCCTGCTGCAGGTATCGTGTCATCAGTGTGGAGCTAATCATCACATAAATACGTCTGAAGACACACCGCAACATTCTGTAAAATCATTAACTCTGTAGGGGGTCATGGACTGGTGCTGCAGTCCTTGGAACCTCTTTGGGTCCTTGGTCCCATCCAGTGATGGGCATCCTAGTCTCACAAACATACAGTAAGACAGGAAGCAACGAGACACTCGGACCTTCTTTCTCCTGCAAAGTTATCAACATCAACACTAACCTCGGACCAGGGACCGAGAAAAGTTAAACATTTTAGTCACATCCTGTTGGCCAAGTACAGGAGGCCAATGAAAGCCCAGATCTTAGATCTTGATCTCGGTCACACACACACATATTAGTAAAATGCATCATTTGCTTGCGAACAACTGTAACAAGCTCATTTTTGAGTTAGCCACATGCTAACTAGCTAAGTGTAGTGGCTTGGCTAAGCTAGCTCAGTCACTACGCTTTTTTTCCTCCATCAGATAATAAATTCACAATTTAGCGGAAGAGAATTTTTTTTTTTACTATTATAACTGATGGCCAACTATATTAATCTGTTTTTGTAACACTTTAAATAACATAAAGTGAGAGAGGAACAATTCTGAGGTTGATTTTTAAAATCAAAACTGGTTCAGTATTTCTTGGGCGACCCAGTTTGTTAAAACTCTGCAACTATTTCTGACATTTGGTGGTCACATGACCTCGGCCCTCCTCGGACAGGTGGTGGGTTTCATTAAAGTCAAACAGGAAAACCCTCACATATCCATTTCCTCCTCGTTTTATATCTTCTGGCTTTGGTTTGTCTAAAAACACTCTGAACTCTGTCGTCACTCATAAAGTCAATCCCGTCTGCTCCGACTTTTTGTTCCCACTTTCAGTCACTTGTCCCCTTTTGTCCCGTTGCCTCCTAACTCAATCCTCGGCCTGCTATTTAGAGATGGCTCTGCTTGGTGGCGGCTTGCGGGATGATTTGATGGATTATGGAGATAATCCGCCCCACTGACATACACAAGAGGAGCAGCCAGTGAAAATCCTTTTGTCCCGCCTCGCACTACCTGGCTGACCGGATCGAGAGCTTCTGGTTGACTGGAGCGTGTTCCAGGTCACTCAGTGTCATTTTCCCTCTGGTCTTCAAAGATCACGTCCTTACAAATGACATCATGGATGGATCAGGAACTCCTGGATCTGTATCCGGATCTTGTTCCAATGTTGCCGACAAGCTCCATAAAAGTCAGTTTGTAACCAGTAAACTCGCCAACAGACAGTCAACGGATCTTATGTCTGATAAAAGATACAGGATGAGATTTGGATGAAAATGTTGATAAACACAACAGGTGAGGATCGACTTTTATACAATCATTATTTAGTTGTCAAATTTAAACTAGAGTGGCACTCGGTAGAATGTATTCTTTAACTTGAGACCCAAACCTAATGCCAATCTTTAGTCCACTCTGTTGGACCACACCCAGATGTTTCCACCAGATCTGGAAAAGGGGGCCAAGAATCAACAATCATGGATCCTGAACACTAACCTTTGATCCTGATCAATGAGTGTGATTAGCTGAACTGCAGAGTCATTTTAACATTTAAACCAGAGTGGCTCTGGGACAGGTCCAGCATCCTGGAAGTACCGTATTTGCTCATCGGAGATTAGACATTTTATGGTCATTCTGATGTTCATGATATTGGCCATGCTCGTGCATCGGCCCACCCCCTCTTCAGGCAGAATTTTACGTGGAGAACCCTGGGCCCTCTGATGGGAGAATGGGGGTAGTGTTGTAATTACTACATAGCAACAAAATGATAATATATGAATATGTACAGAAACCTTTTCTGGAACAAAATGAACCCAAATACAATATTTCAAAGACACAGCAATCACGACTGAAATCCAGTGAACGCACAGCTTAGCCTCTGGGCGAAAATCTAGCACCTTCAATTCCTGATGACATCACTTGTGGAGGGCTTCAAATTTTAAAGTCTTTCTATTCGAACTTGACAGTGGACTTGCAGAACTGTTGATGACCCTTTCAGCTTTTGTTTAGCCATGGCAAGAGGCACACTTTTTCTATGTAATATATGGATTACCATAATAATAATAATAATAATAATAATCAGTTTACTGAATAATTTCTTTGTTTTAACGTTTAGAATTTACACACTTAGCAACTTTATGAACATGTTTTTAAGACATTTAATTTTGTTCCTTAAATAATGAAAAATGTATAACTAGAAATCAACCCTTGTTTTCATTTATAATTTCTGCAAACGCAGTGGTCAAGTGGTTAGTGTGGTTGGTTTCAGTGTGGAAGGTTCCTGGTTCGAATACCACCCCTGCTGCATTTCTCCGTGTGATGTGGAGTTGTGTCAGGAAGGACATCCGGTGTAAAACTTGTGCCAAATCAACATGCAGATCCACCAAATGAAAACAAGGGAGCAGCTGAAGGGACTTACTTAATTTTTTTCCAGTACATTTTCCTGAAATATTTGAAAGCTTTTCTGTCCGTTTGCAGCACAGTGGCTTAGTGGTTAGCCATATTGCCTCACAGCAAGAAGGTCATGGGTTTGATTCCCACCTGCGGCTTTTCTCTGTGGACTTCGCATGTTCTCTCCGTGTTTGTGTGGGTTTCCGTCCACATTTAAAAGACATGCAGGTTAGGTGGAATGGAAGCTATTAAACTTTCCAGGTCTCCCTTGCAAAAGAGATCTCGATCTCAATGGAACTAACCTGGTTAAATAAAGTCAATCTTTTTTTTTTTTTTTTTTTAAATCATACATTGAAGAGTGTTAAGTCTTTCATTTTGGGTTTCCTCATAATGAGTTTTTTTTTTTTTGAGTATAATTTAATTTGTACTATATTCTGGTTTTAGATTCTGGTTTGTTCAAATGTTTCATGAGCTGGATGGTTTCAGTACTCCTTCCCACAATCCTTTGGGGCCTTTTTTGTTTTTGAGTAAACAACACACTGTAAATCTTTGAAAGTGGCCATTGTGTTCGTCTGCATGCTGACTTATACTATGACCAAACCGAGAAGAGAATTAAAGCCGTGCCGTCTGCTGGTTGGTGTCTGTGTGCGTGCATGTGCACTCAGCATGTGCACGACTGCAGGACATCCCCCGAAAAGGATCAAGCGCTCAGCTGAGGCATTATGTATCCATTTAGGTTTTAACTTATTAATGCCGAGAGCATCCGAGTGTACTGACGGGCTAAAGTCGAGCTAGCATCGTAGTGAGGCGGGAATAACGTGACCCCAATTTTAACCTTTGTTCACGTTAGCGTCACAGCGCTGCACGCCGCCGCGTTGAGCCTCGGCTCCAAAAAGCAGCTTAAAAGAGTCATAATGTGCAAAAAACAGCTTTTATATTTAAAAATGTCTGATTGCTAAACATCCTCAAAACGTCACTGAAACATGTTTTAGATGGAACGTTTTCTGTACCTGCCTCATCGTTTGAAGTGTGGACGTGTATTATTGTGTCTTTCAGTTTGTCAGCTTTGGATCCAATTTCAGCTGAAGAAGTGAACATTTGGTCAAACTTCAAGGATCATTTTCCTACAATAACATTTCTATAAATTCTCAGATTGATGTCAGTCATTTTGTACTTTGATGAAACAGCACCCCTACTGGTACTTCAAAGTGCTGCATCAATAGGGCAGATCTCCCAGGAAACAAACACAAACAAGATACAAAACATGTGGGTTTAAAATGTCAAAAAGACAAAGAATCAAAAGACTTTTTGTTTTGTTTTGTGTATTTTTAATTTCCAGTGTTTAAAAGGTCCTGATACGCGGGAGAGGCGGGTCTGTGATTATGAAGCAGGTAATTTAATTAAATTTTAATTTCATTTCATGTAATTTCAATTTATTTTCATTCATATAGCTCAAATCACAACAAAGTTGCCTCAAGGTGCTTCACACAAGTCAGGTCTAACCTGACCAACCCCGAGGGCAAGAACACGGGCGACAGTGGGAAGAAAAACCCTCTCTGATGATTTTAAAGGTACTGCAGAGTTACGAAGGTGCTGAAACATTAAAATTAAACGATCTGAGAATCCGCAGAGACGGCGCCTGTTACCAGCATCCTCTAGTTCTGGGATGGATGTAAAGGTTGTCGCACTTTGACCTTTACGTCCTTCACACTCTGTTCAAACTCGATGGATTCCAACTGAAAAAGAGCATTGTTACATCAGGCCTTGTTTGTTTGTTTTTTGCAGTGTGTACCAATTCCGGGTCGTGGCTTTCGACTGGGTCAATACTGTTGCCACTGCAAACAAGGCTACTACAACCCGGGCATGGCCGCTCAGGATTATGGTGAGTTAAGAACTAAGTACTAACCCTAACTTGTACCCAGAGCCGTCCTGAACAAAGTACCATAGAGCCCAGAGCGGCAATCACCCAAACATATTCCACGATATCTCCAAGACCTTTGGACCCAAACAAACTACATTTAGTACAAGGGTCATTCAAGTAGGGGGTGAACAGTAACCATAGCAACAGTCACCTGATTTGCATAATAATTAACTCATGGAGCCACTGAATGCAAAGTCACATTTTACGGCACAGTGGCCAAAGACCAAACTCTGGGTTCCAGTTTAAGACATAGAACTTATTGTAGCTTCATGTTTGCAAAGAAAACCAGCGGGTGCAGCTTTACTCAGCTCGTGTTTAATTTGAAATGCAGCCCCCCCCAACCACCACTTTTAAATATTCAGGAAACACATCACGAACAAAAACAACATATTCAAAGAGGACGGAATATTTCAGAAAGAGACAAACTGAAACACAGTGATTGACTGATCAGGAGACCATCATGAAAAAACAGGACGCAGGTGTGTGATTACAAATCTACTGCAGCTGTGCAAACAGTCTCACACACAGACACTAGAGGGAGACAGAGAGACACATCACAGTGATAGAACACACCAAAAGCCCACAATAAGTCCAAAAACAACCTAAAAATTTTACTAACAGACATAAACAGAGTGAGAAAACCTTGACTTTTTCTGATTTTAAACGACAAAAGATCATTTTTAAACAAATTGTTTTACGGACAATAAATGATGATTTTCCCAAATGGAGCTACGCGTTGTGTTTTTGGTGACGTGTCGTGACTTGGATTTGTCTCTTTGTGATGCAGATGGCGACTCGGTGAATGCAAGTGATGGCGACAGAACGTGTTTTCCCATCATGCCCGTGTGTCTGCCGTGCTGGCCGGGCTGTGCCAGCTGTCAGGATGCCACGCCCTGCTCAGTCCAGGAGGACTGGTTCCTGAGGAGCAGCGTGCTCACCGTCCAGGGCATCTTCATGCTTCTCACCTTTGTCAGCATGCTGGCGGCCTACTGCCACCGCCAAAACCGCGTGAGTCCGGCCTCCTGGCCAGTCAGGATGAGCTGGTTGGATGACGGGGTCGTGACATGGGGCACAACCTGCGGGAAAAGCAGTCCAACTGGAGTCATTGCACGTGTCGTGCACAGTATGCCTCTTCTGAGGACATTATTCCATCTCTCAAGCTTCTATTTTATCCAACTGAAGTTTTCCTGAAAATGACCAGAAATCCCTGTTTTGACCTTTGACCCCATGAATTCGTCCACTTAACTGATAAAGAAAAAGAAAACCATCTTTCTGGTTTGGACACTTTCCTCCCAACCCGCTGTGTGTGCGTAGGTTGACCCCAGAGTTACCCTTAAGGGGTTTGTTTTAACAAATATCAAGGTCATTGAGGTCAGAGGTCAAAATTTTGGTTGGCCTGTCAGGTGGTTACCCTGTTTCTTTCATGGCCTTTTGGCTTATTTCCAACAAACTTGATATGTGGATGACCTTCAACTTCAGAACCGCCATTAAAGGGTTTTTTTTTTTTTTTTTTGCAAAGGTCAAGGCCATTGGGGTCAAACATCAATATTGTGATTTTTAAAAAAAAAAAATTATTTTCTGATTTTCCTGATTTGGCACACATATGTAGATGGGTCCTGGAATTGCCCAGGTAACATCAAATTTACTAAAATAAGTCATTGGGTCAAAGGTCAGACAGCCATAGCTCTTCCCTAATGGTTTGAAATGAAGTTTTGAATGGTTTGAAAGAATTTGACAACACAGTTAAGCTGAAACAGTCAGTCTGAAATGATGCCTGACCTGCACGTTGTGGACCACAAGAACACTTCTGCCTGATGTGAAACGGGAGAGGACTAAATGTGTTGTTTTGTTGTTGTTTTTCTGTTCCTTTTCCGTGCCGTTGTTCCTCAGAGGATCCGAGCGTCGGGACTCATGCTGCTGGAGACCATCCTGTTCGGATCCCTGCTCCTGTATTTCCCGGTGAGATTAGCGCCCGTCACAGATCACTGCACATTATTTCATAACGGGCTGTCTGTGGGACGGCGGAGTGGGCGGGGTCACAGCCAAGGCCGCTGGTTTCATAACCCTTCTGCAATCAAGCTTCTCCTTCATTTGACCAATTAAACAGCTTTTTGTCCATCTGGCAGCAGTGAATAAGAATTCAGTGTCACAGCTCTGCGTGCGCAGGAAACGTGCACGCTCCCTGAAGGAGCCAGTTTATAAGATCCATTTAAACGCACATTAAATCCAGTTTTAATAATTACAATATTAATTTATATTGAGTGGGGGTGGTGACCAAGTGGTTAGTGTGTTTGGTTTCAGTGTGGAAAGTTCCTGGTTCAAACCCCTCCCCTGGCACGTTTCTCCATGTAATGTGGAGTTGCGTCAGGAAGGGCATCCGGTGTAAAACCTGTGCCAATTCAACATGCAGAACCACCTCAGATCTGCTGTGGCGACCCCGAGTGCAAACGGGGGAGCAGCCAAAGTGTCTTACTGTTGAGTGTCAATGAAATATTTGATTTTTCTCAGAGTGCTGCTTTGATCTGCCCGTTTATTTTCACATTGGGGCCGTATGAGGACTTTTTGATGGGGGCGGAGCTCTGCGCACTAACAGGCGGGGCTTAAAGCATTTTATGACACTTCACTTTCACACACCGAATTAGGGAGCTGGAAAAGCATCCAGCTGCAGACTGGGAGCAGGGGTGTGTCTATATTCAGGTGAAGAGGGGCTGGGGGGTTGAGGCGGTTCCTCCTCCCAACTCCAGATCTGCCACTGAGGAGCAAAACTTGTTCAAGGGCATAAAACCTATGACCCTCTGGTGCAGCACAGATCATTTCAACAGACGCATTTTGAAACGAAGCACAAACCACTAACGTGCTCTTACGTCCACGTTTTTCCTCTGCAGGTCTTCATCATGTACTTCAAACCCAGCACCTTCAGGTGTATCCTGCTGCGCTGGGTGCGAATGCTGGGCTTCTTCATCGTTTACGGCACCATCACACTGAAGATGTACCGGTCAGTCCATCCATTTTTAAGTAACTCCTCCCACTGCCACATCATAAAGGGTTTGCTGTTCGTCTTTCCGCTGAGTTTGTTTTGTGCATTAAGCAGCTCCAGGAGTTCCTAAACCAGATCTAAAACCACCTTCTGTGAGCATAACCTGAAGCCTAACCCCAGGTGTGTGCAAACTGACTTGTACACTCACTGGCCACTTCATTAGGAACACCTGCTCAACTGCTCGTTAAAAGCAAATGTCTAATTGGCCAATCACACGGCAGAAACTCGAGGCCTTTGGACATCTGGACACGGTGAAGATCTGCTGAGGTTTCAAACCTACGTGTTGATGGCAGAAGTCAGAGAAGAATGGCCAGATAAGTTAAAGTTCAAAGAGCACCAAGAACTCAACTAACCTCTGAAACAATGTCTGCAGAGGATCTTCTCCAAACAGCTTCAGACCACATCAGGTACCACAGAGTCACCAAAAACTGGACCATGTTACATTGGAGTCTAGAATTCTGTTGCCACATTCAGATGGTCAGAATTTGAAAGCCTGGATCCATTCAGGGTTTAATGAACAGTTCAGGCTGCAGATGGAGGAACTGTGCAGCATCATCATGTCAGTATGGACCAAAACCTCTGAGGAACACTTCCAGCACCTTGTTGACATTTAAGACCTTTCTGAAGGCAAAGGGGGTCAAAAGGGGGTACCAGCAAGGTGTACCTAATGAAGTGGCCGGTGTGTGTTTGTGTAGCACATTAGCTGGAATAAGAATCTGGATTTTTCCTGCAGGGTTCTGAAGGTGTTCCTTTCCCGCACGGCACAGAGAGCGCCCTACATGTCCAGCCTCCACTTGCTGAGGATTCTGGGAGTGATGCTGTTGACAGTCAGCTGGTTCCTGTGCGCATGGACCGTGGCCGTCCTGCAGAACCGAGACCGGAACATCCCAATATTCATCACGTCCACCACGACGGACGGCCAGGGGTTCAACGCCTGTTACCTGGACCGCTGGGACTACATGATGGCTGTGGGTGAGCAATGACGCTCACACTGACAGAGTCCACCTTCTGAAACTGTTTCCACTCGTTTCACGTAGGAAACCGGCTTGTCAATCCATCCCGTTTGTAGTGGAACGATCACGAGACAGTCAAGCTTTTTATTCTGTACCACTAGATGGTCAAAAGAGGTTTTGGGTGATGGTTGACTTCTTCAGCAGTCAAGCGTGATGGGAACAAACGGAAGCATCATGGGTAGTCATCAGGTTCTCTAGGACTCAGTCAGGGGGAGACACTGTACAAAACTAAGGGTATAATGAGAGCTGCACAAAGTGGAGCGTACGCCCGTGCTCGCGTGCTAAAGATGGCATTTGGTTTTACGGAAGACATGAAAATTAGGTCTGAAAGTTATTTCTATAGCAAAGGTCTGGTGCTTTAGAGATGATAAATGGTGGACACACCATATATCAGAAGAGACGTTCTTTAGTTACCGTGTGGAAACACAAAGTCTACAGACACCCTGGAGTCTGGACCAACGCAGTGAAAACGTAAATGATCCTGGATCTGCATCTGCCCCAAAAATAAGTCAACGGTTCATCAACATCGCTGCAACATCTCACTTTCAGCTGTCAGCAGTGATCACATGAGCTTGTTGGTGAAGATCAGAAGCACCTAAAGTGTCTTCATATTTGCAGGTCACCTAATTTTGGGCTCTGAAAAAAAAAATAGACAAAGACCTTAACTGCAGTCAGCAGGTTGAGAAAATGGATGAATCTGAACCTTAAGATGTTTCACCACACAGCCAATAAGAACCAAACACTACACGTGGACATGGAGTCAAACATCTTTAAGACCACCAACAAGTCCACATACTGGAATGAGCTTCTCCCTGGATGACTGAGAAGAACCTTCAGACCTGGACGAGAGAGAGAGAGAGAGAGAGAGAGAAAGAAACACGAAGTCCCGTCTGAACCTGTGACAGCTTCACTTTCTAATTGGTCCTTTTCTGTTTCTTCTCCCCCAGCTGAGCTTCTGTTCCTGTGCTGGGGCAGCTCTCTCTGGACCGCCGTCAGACCCGTCCCGTCGGCATTCCATGAGCCTCGTTACATGGGCATCGCCATCCACAACGAACTCCTCCTCTCCTTAATGTTCCATCTACTCCGGTAAACACTGAACATAAACAGGATTCTGTTTAAACCCCATCCACAGTCAAACGTGTGTAGACACGTTCTTACCAACTTATTAAAATAATTTTTTTAAAAACTTAAAGTTGTTGTCAGACTCAAAAATCAGTGGAACTATTCTGATTCAGTATATCGTATTTTCTGGATGATAAATTAGTGGAGGTGATGATCTAGTGGTTAAAGCGTTGGGCTTGAGATCAGAGGATCCTCGGTTCAAATCCCAGCCTGACTGGAATCGGGGTGAATGTGAGGCATTACTGTAAAGCGCTTTGAGTGTCTGATGCAGATGGAAAAGCGCTATATAAATGCAGTCCATTTACCTTTTATAAATTAAATGTCTCTTGAAGAAGAAAAACATACATACTGGAGTATAAATCACACTTTTTTTTTCCTGTATGTGGAACTCACTTTAACACAGCGTTTCTGAGTGTGAGTGTAACACCGGACAGGAGCTCAGTGTAGCACTTGTGCACACCATAGCATGTGCTGCTACGCAACATAAGGACTTTTAAATTCCAAAAGATGGATGAATAAAAATGCAGTGGACAACACTGGATGCTACGTGATGCGGATGCTGATCCACAGTGTTGGAAACACCTAAAAAAAAAAAAAAAAAATAGACTCCATTTGATTTTTTTTCCACCAGCTCTTTCATTTGGGATTTATGTGCATCATTTAGAGGCCTTTTATTATTGGAGTCTCTTTTGTTTTGTGCATTGATTCCTGGGAAAACCCAATATTAAAATGTCTGACTTTTCAGTATGTAATTCACACAAGCTGCAGGACCTCACAAACTAGTCAAAACATACAAACAAACAAAAAACTTTTGAGACCTCTACTACGGAAAATACGAGACCTCTGTGTACAGGGTTAGCAAAAATAACATGATAATGAAGCATTAAAAAGTACAAACGGAACCTGTTGTGTTTCCTGTCAATCAGGTTCACGTTCCCTCATCTCCATCCTGATTGGATGTTGCTGCTGTCCTTCATACACACCCACCTGACCATCACCATGACGCTGGCCCTGATCTTCATCCCCAAGGTACAATGCATCTGGGTTCACTTTACTACCTTTTTGTTCAGTTTTAAAGAGATCCTGCAGGACACTGAGGTAGAAGCAGGAAGCTGACCTCCTGGTGCTACCAGAGGAGATCAGGTGATCACGAAAACTGTGAGGGTTGACCCTTTGGGTGCCTGTGATGTATCAGGATTGGCTGGAGAAGCAGGCTGGGCACAAATGCAGGATGCAGGTACACAGCTCAGTGGAGTAACAGCGTTTACTTTGTTCGTTAGCTGGGGTCGGTACACAGATGGGCAGTCCAAAAGAAGCAGCAGTAACAAAATCATCAGGCTTAGGAGTGGTCGAGGTACACAGGCAGGTAATCAGAAAACACAATGAAGCAATCAAGGCAAGGCAAAAAACACAAGGAGCTGTGCTGGAAAGAGGCACAAGGCACATCGATCTGACAAGGGACAAAGACAAACAGTGAGGCTTATAAAGCACCCAGGTAATTAACTGCAATTCAAGAACAGATGTGTGGAGAAGCTCCCAGAACCAGGGTGTGGTCAGACAGAGAGGAACGCCCACCACCAAGAGCCAAGAGAGAAAAAAGAAAGAGCAGGACAGAGAAAACCTCAGCAGAAAGACAGAGCAAGAGAAAGACAGATCACAAAGACAAATCAATCCAGACAGTAAAACAGAACACATCCAAAACGGTTCCAAAACCTGACACGATGTCCGCACATTGATGTTTTAATGATAAATTAAAAGCCGACTGAGCAGATGGCTGTTTGAAGAAGATACTTCAGGCTACCATGAAATGCGTTTACGGATCCTGAACACTAACTTATTGTGTACTTTCCACAGTTCCTCTCTGTATCTGTGCCAGTGAAAGAAACGATTGCAGCAGAAGTGTACGAAGATGAAGTGGACCTGCGGCGCTCTGGCTCATGCCTCAACAGCAGTTTTCGCTCAGTTTGGAGTGACCACAGTACCGCCGCAGACGACCTTCGGGTATATTCGCTGAACTCCTCAGTGTACATTTCTAAATTTCCATAATTGCATATGTCATATCTCTGCAGATACATTTGCGTTTCTGAGTCTTTTTGAAATCGGGAGATGCATAGGAAGAATGGCGCCATGAGGTCACTGCACACAGGTGTTTGGTGATGATGACATCTTTGCAGGAGAACAAAGGTCCATGTCTTCAGGGTCCTGGTGCTTCCCATCTTACTTTATGGTCACCAGTCTTGGACTCTATCCAGTGACCTAAGACGATGACTGAATGTCTTTGGTACCAGGTCTCTTTGGAGGATCCTGGGGTACTGCTGGACGGACTTTGCGTCAAACAAGCGGTTACTTTGAGAGATGAGGAGTTTGAGACATGTGAAGTCTGGGGGAGTCGTAGACTGGCATTCATTTCATGCTGCAGAAGCAGAGATTAGCACCGACACCAATGGGCCTTAGACTCTTCACCTTTTGAGGCACCGGTTGCTGCGATTACTGGACTCTGTCTCGCTGTCTATATGTTTGCTTAGTAGCAATATTTCTGTCTTTGCATATTTCACGTTTCTTTGCTATGCTTTGTTATTGGTAGTTTGGCCAAATCACATGGTCACCCCGCTGAGTCTGGTCTGCCAGAGGTTTCTTCCTGTAATCAAGTAGTTTTTTCTGACCACTGGGCCAATGCGCTTACTCGAGGGGTGGGTAAGGTTTGACTTTACTCACGTAAAGCAACCTGGGGCAATTTATGTTGTGATTAGGTGCAGTATAAATGAACTAAATTGAAATCATTTATTGAAATTGCATTTCTCTGGGGACTGAGAACCCCAGAGACTGGAAAAACCCAAGGACCAGTTCCATTTTAAGCCTGGTTGTAGCTGACTGATCACCTGTTTCTGGATTGGCCAAAGCCTTGACCTGGAGCATTTTAGACTATAGTGCTGCTTTTTTTAACTGAACAATTTAACCTTGTAGTTGCCACAACAGATATTTGTGTCACATTACCAACACGTGACATCAAATTTAATCCCTAAACCACCTACCCGACCCTGCCCTGCAAATTCCTGTTGTGACCACAGCATTTCTCAAACAGATCTTAAATCATAACTTGTACTTCTGGACAATGAATGGACATTCTCAGCTGTAGAATGAATCCATCTTATATGATCACTCACATTTTATTATTCTGAATAAGTTTTCTAACAAACACACATGCCTTTTCCTCTACATGTCTTTTGTTATTAATCACTCCAACAGCTTCTTTCACCAAATGTCTCATCTCTTTTGTACACCAGGATGAACTGAAGAAGTTATACACCCAGTTAGAAATCCACAAGACCAAGAAGATGACTGCAAACAACCCTCATCTCTCAAAGAAGCGGAGTTCTAGATGCACATTGGGAAGATCACTTATTCAACGCATTGCTGAGATCCCAGAATCCATGAGCCGGCGGTGCAGTCGTGATGACAGAGAAGGTTCCATGTTCAGTAGAAGAGTCAGCCAATGTGACTCTTATAAAGCCCCTGACACCATTAGTATAAGCTACAGAAGTTCAGTGAAATCTCCTTCACCGGTGATGCGAAAGTCGCAAAGTGATCATCACTACATCAGAGAACAAGAATCTTCTGTACGCGACTCACTGTTGAGGGCTAATTCAGTGAAGAGATCCTCCCAACGATCAGAGACAGACTCCTTAGACATCACACCAGGGGTCTGCAAGTCAGTCAGTGCTCAAAATCTCACCATTGACACCAATCTCCTACATCCTGACCACACTAGGCTTCACAAGTCCTTGAGTTTAACCTCCACTAATGCCCATACGATGGAACATATACCCAAGGTCAACAGAGCCAACACAGTCCGGTCAAGGTCTAAGCAGAGTATCTCCATCAGTGACCAGATTATGAGCGCTCTCCATTCAGAGTCATTTGACAAGGCTGAAGTTTGTCCTTGGGAGGTGGCGCGAGAACAACTGGTGGATAAGAACCAGAAGCATGTCACCTATGCACCTTCTCAGGATGATGAATCAACAGGTCCACCAGCAATAGCACTTATCTGTCCTTGGGACCATTTACCAGCAGTAGAGAGGAAACAATCTGGAGAAAAAGGAACGGAAGCTGAATGTGAATCTCCCAAACTGCAAGCTCCTGTGTCTGCAAGTGCACCAGGTTCTCCAAGACCAAAGGTTACAAAAGATCAGCGCGTCTTCTCCTTCCACAACAGCAACAAATGGCTTTCTGTCAAAGCAATTACTCGTATGGCATCTGTGGATACAGGGAGTAAGGATAAGTCCAATAAGGAGAGACATTTTAGTAAAGAGGATTCGATTTCACAAAAAAGTAAAGAAAGTGCTTCCACAATGTTCAGGTCAACAACAGTTGGTAGAAATAGAAGTATTGAAAAGAAGACCATACAGAAAAGAAGTTGGACCACAACAGAGGGGAAACCATGTCTAGTAAAGCAACAAGCTATCAGGTTGTCCTCTGGAGATTCATCTGACAGAAGCCCCATAAGGCTTCGGATTGGAAAGTCTGTCATTTACCCAGGGGATGTGGAAGACATACAAAAAGACGGCACATATGAGAATGTAGTTTTATCGAGACAAAACAGCAAACGTAGTAGTATATGTTCTTGGGACACATTAAGCAGCAGTTCTAGAACTCCTTCAACTCACAGAAGAGGTAGTTATCGGATTACACAAGACCGCAATGTTTCTCATACAGATGCAGGTCCTAGGGATGGAACTGGGTCTTTACTCAAAGCTGAAGGATCAAATACGCAGCAATGCCTTGCAGCAGGCGTATATCTGAGGGAATGGCAGGAGAAAGGGAACGTAAAGGAGCAAGAAACTGCTCATGCTGGAGCGCATCCCTTGGAATCACAAGATGGGATTTCTAAACCAGCTCTGGCCAAAGATGCACAAATGGAACAACCTGTGAAGTTTGCAATAGAAATATGTCCTTGGGAATCAGAGGAAACGCCCCGATCTTCAAAAACACAAGATAATGACTATGCTAATATTTGTCCATGGGACGTTTCCAACAAGACTGAAGCTGTATATGAAAACCTAACTCCTTCAGATAAAGGATCACTGATGGTGCCAACGCGACAAGAAAATATGAAAGCTGCCCTCTATCCCAGTGTGTCTAAAGAGATTTCAAGCAATAAGCAACAAAACTTTGAAAAAACAACTGCCCTCCGTTTGGCTGGTTCCAAGACCAAGGGATCAGAAAGCTGTCCATGGGATTTCCCTGATCCCCCCAACATCACGGAAGTCATTTGTCCTTGGGAACAGAATGTCACTGATGAATCGGTGACTAAAATGAACACAGTGTCACAGACCACCATTAAAATCACCATCTGTCCCTGGGAAGCCGAAGATAAAGACAAATCAGAGAACTTGCCAACAACTGCCTTCCCTTTGGAAGTTGCAACAAAGACCCAGATGAAGACCAACTTGGCCCTTCCAAATGTCTGTCCATGGGACATGGTGGAAGCAGAGTCAGTCAAGTCTGAAGCCTCAAAAGGACCAGAGAACCTCCAAAAACAAAGTAATTTGGCCAAAGATATTTGTCCTTGGGAGACGACCAATGTTGCTAAACTACAAGACATACCTGAGAGCATTCGAGATGATGTTTGTCCATGGGAAACCAAAGAACTAAAAGTTATACCACATAAAGAAAGTACTGTGGCAGATGTTACTCCATGGGAGATAAAAAAGCCAAAACATGTCCAAAAGACAGACAGTACTTTGGCAGATTTTTGCCAACAAGAAACAAAAGAGTCAAATGTTGTCCAAAACAAAGGGAGCATTCGGCCAGATGTTTGTCCGTGGGAAAAAGAGAAGCCAGTAGGTCTTCAAAAGAAAGATAGCATTCGCTCATATGTTTGTCCGTGGGACGCAGAGGAGCCACAAGGTGTCCCAAAGAAAGACAGCATTCTGTCAGGTGTTTGTTCACAGGTGAAAGAGTCACCTAAAGCCATTACAAAGAAACACAACACTCGCTCAGACATTTGTCCATGGAATGCAGAGGAGACCAAATGTTCATCAAAGCGAGACAGTATTCAGTCAGGTGTTTGTCCATGGGAGTCAGAGGAGCCAAAAGGTGTCCAAAAGAGAGATGGCAATCAGTCAAGCATTTGTTCACAGGTGAAATATTCTCCAAAAGTATTCCAAAAGAAAGATGTTTGTCCTTGGGAGTCAGAAGATCCAAAAGATGCCCAAGAGGGAAAGAGTATTCGGTCAGATGTTTGTCCTTGGGAGTCAGAAGATCCAAAAGATGCCCAAGAGGGAGAGAGCATTCAGTCAGATGTATGTCCTTGGGAGTCAGAAGATCCAAAAGATGCCCAAGAGGGAGAGAGTATTCAGTCAGATGTATGTCCTTGGGAGTCAGAAGGTTCCCAGAAGAAAGATATTATTCGGTCAAACATTTCTTCACAGGTGAAAGATTCACCAAAAATCCAAAACAAAGACATTTGTCCTTGGGATTCAGAAGAGCCAAACGGTGTCCAGAAGAGAGAGCGTATTCAGTCAGACACTTGTCCTTGGGAGTCAGAAGATCCAAAACATGCCCAAAAGAAAGATGGATCCTGGGCAGATGTTTGTCCTTGGGATTCAGAGGATCCAAAAAATGTCCAGAAGAAAGATAGCATTCGGTCAAACATTTCTTCACAGGTGAAAGATTCATCAAAAATCCACAACAAAGACATTTGTCCTTGGGATTCAGAGGAGCCAAATGGTGTCCAAAATAAAGATGGTATTTGTCAACAACCAGATGTCCAAATTTGGGAGACCCAAGAGCCAGGAGTCATCAAAAACCAAGACCACACTGACAGAGAGAATCCACAAAAATCAGCTGAAATAATGGTTGATATGAGCAGCACTGATCAAAAGGGCGTCACTGAGAATCAGGAATCGGTGAACGTTGGAGCAGCTGCAGCAGATATCAGCACACAACTGTGTGTTGATGGCGATTTTAAATCAAATGTCACCCTGAGCCGGCGTGACGCTTTGTGTTCCTGGGAGATGATAAGGAGCAGATCTAGTTCATTCACGGACAATGTCTCAGATGTTTTCATGTGGGAACCTGAGAACATTCCAGAGGAAGATGAAGACGATGATGCAGAATGTGCTGCCGAGGCGCTCATATTCCCACCTGACTTATGAACCACATCTAGACTCCATCATCTGCTGCAGTATAGACACTAGAGAAAAAGTGATAGCTTGTGGAAAGATTCACAATCCTGCAGTCCACCAGCTGGTCAGAATTTACCATCAACTCTAAAACAGCTCCCCCTGCTGCTGGTCAAGAAGACAGGCCTTTGTGATGGACAAGACAGGGCCAATGGACATTCAGGCTCTCCAAAACTGGTTTTGGTCACCTCAGTGAAGCTGAATGAGTTGAACACTTGAATCACAGATTTATTTAAGAATCAGGTGGACGTCTCTTTCAGGGCAATAAATGACTCCTTCAGATTTGCTTGAATTTGTTTTTGTAGTGGCTTTTGTGGAAGTCTTGTGTGTAGATAGAAAGATCCCAAGTTTTGCAGTAACTCTGAATACCTGTTTCAAACTGGCAGTCATGTCTGGGCTTTGGGATCGCCCACATTATTAGCAGACCGACCAAAAGCCTGTTGCCACCCCCTGAAGACTTCCTAAGAAGTCCTCTTAAAACCTGTGGCGACCCCGTGCTATGCATGCAGTCACATCCTTGAATCAGCTCACCTTTTATGTCCAATGTAACTGGAAAAACAATATAAATAAATAAATAAAAATCTATAATTAGGATTATTTGAGTGCATCCTAGTTCAGCCAATTAGTAGTAATTTTGTGAATCCAGGCACAGGCGTCGCTTTTCTCCAGAAGGAATTGAGAGAATTAATAATACCACGAGTGTTGCCGGAACCTTAAGTCTCGGGTTAAAAAGACTTCATCCTACCCCACGTTGAAAAACATAGTAGCAGAAATTTTTTAAAAAGTAACAAAAACCAGAATTTAAATCAACTTTAATTATAGTCACACTCGGGGGGGGAGATCAAGCCAGACCTACCAATCAAATCAGGATACAATCATTTCTGCTTTACCAGCTTATGTTTTCATTTTAAGTGGAAGAATAACAAAATTAAAGGAAAAGAGAAAAACCATTCAGCAGTGGTGCTTTTTCAACTCTTCTTCTACTTATGAAAGTGTGGCAGAAAGGAAACTAACAAAGAAATTTAATAATCAGGCCACAGTTTAATCAGAATGCTTCTCCAAGATAGTATGAATGTTTATTCGGACAAGTTAACCAGCAACTGAGAACACGCAAACATTTAGCTCAGGATGATAAAAGCAGCAATCAACTCTCAAGCAGCCAAGAAATATGGTGAGAGAGTTTAATATTAAATGTTGGCAATCCCAAAAAGACAGACTTTAAAATGCTGTTTACTGTGGTCATAAAGGTGAGTGTGTCAGCACATGGTTGGAAAAAAAAAAAGAGGGATGGTGCATTATTTTCAAATAGAATTATTTTCTTCATTTGAAAAAGAGAGAAAAAAAAAAGGTATGCAGAAAGTATTTTTCCAAAAATATTCCATCGGCTACAATCGTGTTATATTCAGAATACAGTATATGGAACACGTTTATATTTAACTTTAATTTTGTTTTTTTTTGTACTTAAATACAAGAAAAATGTGATGTTCATTGAGAAAAGTCAAAACAAATGGGATGAAGCCAATCCTGTCCTTGAGTTTTATGTTATTTTTGCAAGGACCGTTTTGTTTGATTCTAAAAATGGTCCATTAGAGTAAATTATAAATTGTGCAACATTTTAAAGTAGTGTTTGTTAATGTGCTTTGAAAAACAAAACAGATGAAATTTGTGAATCACAGGTTGTATTTTCAAATATTTAGTGAATAAGAGATTTTAAATAAAAATAATAATAAAAAAAATCCACTAAACTCAGCTGTTGTAAAAAAAAAAAGACTGACTTTATTTTTTATATTTACTCAGGAGAAGAGACAGTGTATTTGTCACAGAAATAAACAAAAAGATTTTTGGAAATGCATCAAGTTTTTTCCTTTACATTTATCTCGATGTGAAAAGTGACTCCAGTCACGTGACCCCGGATGTCGGACTGCAGGGAAACAAGTGGCTCCGCTGGCTAAAGGTTTTTTCCAAAGTCACCTGCTGATTGCAGGAATTTTTCCCACACAGAAAAGAATTCACACAAAGCCCCTGCTGGCCCCTAATTGGTGGTTTTAAATCAGACCGGCCACCTAGTGGCCTATTTATGCCACTGCACTGCCTTTGGTTTGGGAACTTCATAGTTGATGGCCTCAAATTCTTCTCCTGGCTGCAGATCCTGACCAGGAATCATAACAGTCTGAAAGAGTGAAACACTTAAGTCAGGATGGTTTCCATGGAAACTGAGGCAGACATGAAGAAAATAATCTCAAATCATTAAAGTTACAGTGTGTAGGATTTGGTGTCCTCTACTGGAGAGGCTGCAGATTGCATAATGCTGTGGCTGGTCCTTATTTTAGTTTGCTTCACACATTTTCGTTTCCTTGGTGACGAAGATCTGTGATCACTTCCCTTCTCTTGTGTTAAGTGATAAACATGATCCGCTACTTCACAACCACGAGACGTCCTAAACACGTTAGCCTGCACGAGCTAACTGGGAAAAGGGGAGCAAACACTGATTCCTCTTGTCTTTTTTCTTCAGTCTTTCATCTGTGCTGCAAAATGCAACAGGAGTAAAGGTGTCCATTTGGGGTACACAGCGGTACAAACATGGTGGCCTCCATTGGGGAGGTGGTTCCCATGTAGATATGAAGGGTTCATTTTAAGCTTATGAAAACACACCAATTCATTATTACAGCTACTCAAGTAATGGACATGTGGTTATGAATGCTATAATCCAGTCATGCTAATCAATGCCCCAAAACCCTACACACTGTAGCTTTAAAATTATGACATCACAAAGCATCTCTAAATGATTATTCAGGTGGGCAGGATATACAGTAGTGTTCAGAATAATAGTAGTGCTATGTGACTAAAAAGATTAATCCAGGTTTTGAGTATATTTCTTATTGTTACATGGGAAACAAGGTACCAGTAGATTCAGTAGATTCTCACAAATCCAACAAGACCAAGCATTCATGATATGCACACTCTTAAGGCTATGAAATTGGGCTATTAGTAAAAAAAAAAAAAGTAGAAAAGGGGGTGTTCACAATAATAGTAGCATCTGCTGTTGACGCTACAAACTCAAAACTATTATGTTCAAACTGCTTTTTTAGCAATCCTGTGAATCACTAAACTAGTATTTAGTTGTATAACCACAGTTTTTCATGATTTCTTCACATTAGCGAGGCATTAATTTTGTTAGTTTGGAACCAAGATTTTGCTGGTTTACTAGGGTCATTATCTTGTTGAAACACCTATTTCAAGGGCATGTCCTCTTCAGCATAAGGTAACATGACCTCCAAGTATTTTGACATATCCAAACTGATCCATGATACCTGGTATGTGATATATAGGCCCAACACCATAGTAGGAGAAACATGCCCATATCATGATGCTTGCACCACCATGCTTCACTGTCTTCACTGTGAACTGTGGCTTGAATTCAGAGTTTGGGGGTCGTCTCACAAACTGTCTGCGGCCCTTGGACCCAAAAAGAACAATTTAACTCTCATGAGCCCACAAAATATTCCTCCATTTCTCTTTAGGCCAGTTGATGTGTTCTTTGGCAAATTGTAACCTCTTCTGCACATGTCTTTTATTTAACAGAGGGACTTTGTGGGGGATTCTTGTAAATAAATTAGCTTCACACAGGCGTCTTCTAACTGTCACAGCACTTACAGGTAACTCCAGACTGTCTTTGATCATCCTGGAGCTGATCAATGGGTGAGCCTTTGCCATTCTGGTTATTCTTCTATCCATTTCACTGACTGAATGTCACACTACTATTATTGTGAACACCCCCTTTTCTACTTTTTTTTTACTAATAGCCCAATTCCACAGCCTTAAGAGTGTGCATATCATGAATGCTTGGTCTTGTTGGATTTGTGAGAATCTACTGAATCTACTGGTACCTTGTTTCCCATGTAACAATAAGAAATATACTCAAAACCTGGATTACTCTTTTTAGTCACATAGCACTACTATTATTCTGAACACTACTGTATGTGTTTATTTGTTTGCAGCTGTTTTGCCTGAATGTGCCACTACAAAAAAAAAAATTAAAGAGAAAGTAAGTCCAGTTTAGATTTGATCTCACCTTAATGATGGGATCCTTGGGCGGGGCCCAGGACGGGACTATTTTTCCATGTAACCTCCAGCAGCCGTAGGGGTTGATGAGGTGGCGTTCCATAACCAGATACTCTAAAACGTCCTTTGGCTGCTCCTCGCTCCCCACCATCAGCCTCCCGAAGCGATCGTAAATGGCCAGAGTCTGCGGCACAACGTTCATTCATTCATCTCATCATATGTCAAAGTGTCACCGAATTTCAACACATTAACCTGACTCACTGGATGGGTTTTTTAAGCATGTGCACAGTTTTGGGACTATGGGTCTGAATTTTCTGGTTGAACACGGTTAAACTTCAGCTTTGATAAAGGGGAATTTCAACTGCAGTTACAAACAATCACTTCAGATTAACACAAAGAACAGAAAGGAAAAGTCAACATTTCCTCAGTAGGAAGTCTAACAGACAAACCCTCAACTTCAGTCTTCAGACCTTCTTCCTTTGGCTGCTCCCATTAACGGGCACCAGCTACCCCTCAGCCTCTGTGGCAGTGAAATCCCTGGGTGGTAGAATTCCTTTTGGCCTATGATCTAGACCTCAAGGTCATCCATCTTCAAAATTGACAGAGGTCTTGACCTGAAACACCTTTCCTGTACGTTTGGTGACCCTAGGCTTCTCTATTCCAGAGCAATCACATGAAAAAGCACATGTTGATGCCACCTGCCCACCTGCCCAGCAGCTGGGCTGTAACGACACACCGCCCGCCCGTTACAGGCTGAGGGGTAAAAATATGTGATAGAAACAATGCTCTGGTTATTTGCAGAGCTAATTTTAACTCCTGTCAGAAGATTTAACATAACCGCTTACTGAAACAACGTGTTACCAGTAACACACTCATCTTCAACTGCTTAGTCCAATCAAGGGTTACGGGGGGCTGGAGCCTATGAGGCGGGGTTCACCCAGGACAGGACACCAGTCTGTCGCAGGGCCACAAACAGACAAACAAACACATTCACACCCACTCGCACACCTACGGACAAATTAAAGATTCCAATCCACCCGCATGTCTTTGGATGTGGGAGGAAACCGGAGCATCCGGAGGAAACCCACACAAACACGGGGAGAACATGCAAACTCCACACAGAAAGGCCACAGGCGGGAATTGAACCCATGACCTTCTCGCTGTGAGGAAACAGTGCTAACCACTAAGCCACTGTGCTGCCGTGTTACCAGTAAGTACCTTATATTTTTTTTTGTTCGGGGGAATAATCTTTAAAAACCAGTGAAAGTGGGAAAAAAGTTCAGTGAGTATTTTACATTTCAATTTGAGTTTTAAACTGAGCTTCAGCTGATAAAACATAATCAAAATATAAAAGGAAAAAAGTGCCCAAGTTTGTGAATGGTGGCGGGTCGGACAAACCTGTCTGGAGTGCATGCGGACCGTGACCTGGCCGTACAGGTTGTCTTTGGAGAGGATGTCAGGACAGCGGGCGTGGACCACCTGGGGCGGCTCCAGGGACTCCACAAAGGTCCAGCGGATGGTCTTGTAGCGAGTCCCCCTCGTCATCTCCTGAACACGGACAGTGACGCTCATCAGAAAAAACATCAGACCAACAACCGAAGAGGCTCGAGACATCGTCTGACTTACAGGGTAACATCGCTCTGTCAGTAACGAGTGAAGCTTCTCTTTGTTGAACCTGAAGAAGAAAATAAAGATTTTTTTGTTTAATCTTCACACGTCATAAAGCCTGATGAGTTCATTAAAAAAATATAAAATATCACAAAACAGTTTGAGGAAAATGACTGAATTAAACCCTTTAAGTTCAGATAAATAAATAAACAAGGTAAGCAAAATTATTCTAATGAAGGACAACAAACCTGATGATTTGTGTTAAATCAACTTATTCCACTTGATGCAACAAATTTCAAACTTACTTGAAATATTTAATGCAAATTTTAAACAAACACTAGTGTATCATTTCTACAACAGCTCATTATAACCAGGAACAACCCCCCCACCCCCCCAAAAACTTCATTATTCATACATTTTTTTTTTAAATTAAATGCTCTTAAATGCTTCAAATTTCTTCTAGATCCTGGATCCAACATATGTTCTAGATCAAAATCTAAACAAAATCTCTAATTTTCTAGGACACTGTCCATCCGCTCACCAAATTTCATCAGCATTCACTCACAACTCTTTGAGTTAGATGTTGCTAAGTGTCAAACATTACTCCGGATCTCCGGCAAAGAATATATTTCGAATCACCTCCAAAATTGAATCACTTATTTCCCAGAACCTTAACTATCAGCTCACCACGTTTCACTGAAAACCGTTGTGTATTTTTTGAGTTAGCTTGCTAACTGTAAAAAACAACCAAACAGACAAACGTCTCTGAAAACATTACTTTCTTGGCAGCGGTACTAAAATTTAATTAAAGCAAAGCTCAAGTAGCAATATTTGGTGGATGTGGCAAAGTTGTACAACAGTTTGTACGTAAGAGAAAATAAAACCGGATTAAGACACAAAAACAAAAATGAGTCTGAATAATAATTAATCATGAAAAAATGATGCTGTGGATATAAAACTTAAATTTTTAAGACCATAAAAGGTATAAACTCAGACTACTATTTCCAATTTCAAATTATCTTGTTTGAAGAATATTGCAAAAAAATAAAATCCAGAATTGTTCAAACATTACATCATTCAGTCACAAATAAATAATTAGTTGTGTTCACGTCATTTTTACTGCTCGATTTATTTGAGTCAACTGAACTTCACAGATTTAACATGACTGATTTCCTCAAACTTTGACTTTGACAAACTGACTTGAACTAAAAATGATTGTTGTCATGGAAACAAACTGATGGACAGCCCCCCCGATGGGAGCCCCAATTTCACTTGTGCAACAAACACTGGAAATAAAGTTAAAAACGGGCCTGGAACAAAAAAAGAAAATGTGCCAGCGACTGCTGTGTTCTTACTGTGACAGAGCGTTGTGAGCCTCGATAAACATTTCTTGAGCTTGATGTGCAAACTCCTTTGTCTTGAAGAGAGGATCGTACTGTTTAATCTTACGAATCCTGTCGGCACAAAACACATCCTGCGTTAAGCACTTTTATTTATTTCAAACTGATTCAGTCAAAATACTGCAAAAAACATTTTCTAAAGGAAAAACTCAAACATCAGAAAACACACAGTGAACTTGTTTAAGGGGATTTTCCTGGTAAACAGGTCACTGCCTGGTTGAGACCTGACCTTTGACCCCAACTTTCACAGGGATAAGTGACCTTTGGCTGACCTTTGACAGGACAATGACAACGGACAATGCAAAGAGTTTTGGTCAAGTGTGGTCCAAAGGGAAAAGTCTAACTCTGTGACTTGACCAAAAAAATCCCTCTGAGGAGAATTCCGGGGGGGTTAAGCTTCATCATATTTCATACGTGTGAAGGCGGAGATCTCACGTGCAAAACGATCCGCATTCGTTTTTGTTGGACAGAGTCGGAATTTGATTAGGAATCCTCTCTGACGACGATGTCGTATTTAGTCCTGCTGTGGACAAATATTCAGATTGTGTACAGAAGTGAACAGCAGAAAAGGTTCCACACTGTTGGAATCTGCTGCTGTCCGCACCACCCTCCAAAAAAAAAAAAAAAAAAACTCCTTTGCAACAGAAAACTCTGCTTTCAGGAAGTGTGTATGTGTGAGTGAAACAGAAGGACTTACGCCAACTGTGAGGCAGCGGTTTGTTGCATCTGCACCATGCGCTGCTTCAGCCCCTCTTTGGACAGCGTGGACAGACGAGCGTCGCCCTCCGGAGGAACGTAGGCCTCAAAGATTCCCGCTGAAGACGGCAGAAACAACAGATTGATCAAACTGCTCAGACAAAAATAAAGCACTTGATAAAAATAAAGTACCTCCTGGTCGAGCGTCTGTTGCCGGGGGTAACAGAAGTACTGAATTTTTCAAAGTGCAAGTCGAGGCAAAGCAGTTAATTAAGTGAGCTTGTTTCCAGAGCAGATGATTACCGGTTCAAGGCCACCCAACGCCTACTATCCATGTAACGTGGAGTTGTGTCAGTAAACTCGCATGGCGTAAAATTTGTGCCAAATCAACAAACCTGGATCTGATGTGGCAACGTCGAGTGAAAAGAAGCTGAATGGACTAACTGTAAGTCATGACAGTGAAGTTTGGGAAGTCCTAAAACACACGTTCATTATGATTAAGAAGAATAAAAAGAGCGATTTCTACAAGTTTCCCAGGAACCAACGCACTAAACAAAAAAGTCCAAGAATAAACTCCAAAGTACACTACAGCAGTGCACAAAAATCCCAAATTACAGAGCAGATTAATAAATAAAATGTGCTCATATTTTTATTGTTTCCGACACATCTCCATTCATCATAACTGGACACAGAATTTAAAATAACCAAGTTAGATTCCTCCGTCTTACCACTGAGCTCTGATGAATTTTCGTCTACTGCACATTTGTTACAAAAGCAAAACAAAACAAAAAGCTACGTTAGCAAAGTGCACTGCAGTCAACGATGACAATGATCACGTTTTTCGTGATTTTTCATGCTGTGATGTGTGAGGCAGCAAACAGTTCCAGTTGCTGCATGTACATGTACCATGTTTTCAGGATTATAAGTCGCACCTGTAAAAAAAAAAAAAGCCTCTTGAAGAGGGAACCCCCCCCCCCCCATGTATAAGTCACACCTTTTTTCTGTGTTAGTAACTCCTTCATTTGGGATGCTTGTGCCCTCGTGTACTTTTCATGACCGGCATTTATTGTTTTTGCTAATGGAGTTTATTTTGTTTAGCAGATTAATTCCTGGAAAATATGGCACTTCATTAATGTGCAATAAACACATTTTAAACTAACAGCAGTGGTCCAAAGTTATTGTAAAACTAGAAATGCTGGAAAATTAAGCAGCTGGTTTGACACACAGGATACATATGTGACATAACTGGATAAGTGGCAAATTGACTAATGACCATCGCTGACAATTTTTGGATCCATCTCAGCACAGGAAGAGCAAAAGGCAAAAATTGAAGCATCCACCATCTCCATGTGGGCAAAGTAGACCAGCTGCTGATACAGTTTAGCAGGGAGCTGATTTGTAGCACTTCAAATATCTTAACATCTCTGTTTAGATGGTACATTCTGTGGTGGTTAATCTTCAAGTCATCTGTGAGGGAAAAAAAGCAAAGCAAAACACTTTCTGATGCACGGGTTGTAAACTGAAGCTCACGTGAGTACCAGTGCAGGAGATGTTGATGGGCCTCTCCATGTACTCCTGCTGGAACACTTTGCCTGCTGCTCGGGCTCTGACTTCCAAGTCTCCTTCAACCTTCCCTTTTGGTTTCAATGAATGAGGAATAAAGGCCCTCTTCTTGGTGCGGACTGGCAGTAAAAGGGGGCGGGGCTGACACACATCCAGAGACACTTCAGTGTTCTGACAGGAGGAGGGCGAAGAAGAGTCACAACAAAAATAAAACCCACTGCAAACTCATTTACATGGGAGTTTAACGTTACAAGGCAGCATTAACCACCCCCCCCTCAAAAAAAAAAAAAAAAAAACCACACAGAGAGGACATGTGGGCATGTCACATATTAAATGAGGGGGTGTGGCTCAGAAGGAGCATTGTTATATGTCACAGAGAGCCAAACTGGGACAATATGAACTATGATAATAGTCTTTCTGATTGTGAGTGTTCTTTATTCTAACTCTGACACTGTCAGAAAAGGCCACACTTTAAAAATAAAAAATGCAGTCATGCAGTTAAATATGACGATTAACTCCGTCATTATTTCAGATGTCAACAAGTTTTAAATTCAGACAGTGGCAGAATGAAGTGAAACTTTAGAAATGGTCTTAAAAATAATGTACCGTAGGAGCCTTTCAATTATTTACTGATTAGTTTTGTGTATTAAGGTGTCTCTAATACTTTGTCCTCTTAATAGGCAGATTACAGCAAAGACAAAACAACAGAAACACGTTAAAAAGACATTTCGTGACATTTTATTTGTGACATCACTCGGCTAGTGTCACTGCTAACATGAGCTAAACTAACCCCCAGCTAGCAAATTTGCGAAACGTAGTGTGGCAGGGGAAGGTTCCACCCTTTTCGCCTCTGATTGGCTAGAAGGTGAGCAACAGTAGAAGTCTGTTTTGAAATGTTATCTGATGCTGGAGCAGGACAGACTGACTGACTGACTGACAGCTGAGGAGAGATAAATGTTTGAAAAGTGGTAAATGTTTTAATCTAAGTGGTAAATATATCTGCAAAATAACTAGAAGGCTGTACTTGGATATCACAGGTGAATAGTTTATCAATGGCTGCCCACCATCACATCTTCAGTAAAGTTACTGTCCTCATAGTGAGCAAACTAACTTTATCTACGCTGACATTTCTGCTCGACCTCCACATGGCTGCTTGCAGCTATATATGTTTTTTTAAATATTTGTTTTTGGCTGCTCCTGCACCTTAATTTGAGTATGTGCACGATCCTAGATTAAATAAGATACAAGTTTATCAGTAGAAACAGTGTAAACAGTCATTTCTATATTGCAGTTATCACATTTCATGTCAACACATAAATGCAAGTGTCTGTTTTTCTTTGTTTCTTTTTGATATTAGAATTCTACAATCTAGTAATAAACTGTTACAAACTGGTTCCATTATACAAGTTCAGGCCTCATTTCCCTTATAGACTGTTGGTTTCTTCCTGAATGATGCCTTGAAAACGTTTCTGGTGACCCAGTGTATCTTACTACCAGTCACCTCCTTATTACTTCACATCATGAACCCATTTAATCCCACATCTTTACCAGACATGAAAATATGTAAATCATGTGCCATTAGTACTCTTTGAAATTATCAATTGTTATTTTTTTTTTAATTTTCATGGAAAAGCAGGTGAAAAGGTCGGTCACAATAGTGTTCAGTGGGATAATGTATTATCAGGGTTTTTCATGGACAACTGACACATTTCTCTGTGTCGTCCTCAGTATTTTAACATATTTCAGCCAGAGATGTTTTGATTACTTTGTCCTTGACCAGTTCTACATATTTACTTCAAAATATTAAACATTCCCCCTCCCACTAACTGGGTGGACCTAACATACGACGATGGGCGAATGGTGGATGAGGTGTGTGTGTGGCGTGTGTGTAATAAATATATAAAATGCAGTATGTTTGGTCCATTGGGGTGAAGGTGAGACAGTGGTAGTGCTGTAAAGTGTGTAAATATTGGGCTATTCTGACATGTTCGGCCCACTGGGGTGGGGTATGTTTCTGATTTTGATTTGAATGTGTTGAATTGAGCTGGGACAAAGTCATAGTAACATTTCTGAGTGAGATATGTTCGTATTTTGATGACTGCACAGAGAAAAGTGTAAATTCTGGAAAACTTGCCAGTCTTGGTGACATGCTTATTTTAACGAACCTTCCTAAAGGTTTTGTTTGAGAGCTTTGGTGGAACAATTTGATTCTGTCTGTGCCACTATAATGTAAACAGCTCTGGTCATGTGACAAATTGCACTACGCACTTGATATTGCAAGTACTTCATTCAAACCCTTCCATGTCTCCATTTTTGCTCTACATGTACTGATGATTGATTCAGTAACATTTTTTAAAGCCTTAAAAGTGTCCATTTTTTCCTGTCACAATTGTGACTGATGGGTTGAAATGGGTTAAGATTGGAGGGGATGGGTTATCACACTGACATTTATCACACTGTTACGACTGAGATAGATCGATGGATAAACAAGACAGAGGTTCTTCTAACCAAAGTCTGGTTTTTCCCCCCAAATTAAGTGAAACCTCCTGTGGAAAAATATGTTTTTGTTCACCACGTAAAAATAACAAAGCTATATGATCTCTTTTTCAACGTGAAATTGCTGTGAAACCTGATGTCATTTCCTACTGGAGTCAATTTGCTTGTAATGTTAATTGGGAAAAAAATAGGCATTACCTCATAAATATTTCATAACAAACAAAACTAAAGAAATCTATTTCAAAATTGTTCACAAATTCTACCCTGCAAAGCATTTCTTGAGCAGATTTAAAAAAGATATAGATACATATTGTTCATTTTGTTCTTCTCTCCCAGAAACTGTACCACATATTTTGTGGCATTGCTCATTTACCAAGAACCTTTGGAAGGACATCACCCATTTCATAACAACCCACTTTTATAAAAACTATAGAATGTTTTATGAACATATTATTTTCTGTTTTTTTTTTGCAAAAGACAATACAATAGAAAATGAAGTTTATATTATTAATCTACTCGTTGATGACCTTCGACTGCAGAGCCCAGCACAAGGATAATCTTGTTGTTAAGTTTGCAGACGATATAGCAGTGATCGGGCTCATTAGCCAAGAGGATGAGACAGCGTACAGACGAGAAGTGGAGAACCTGACACAGTGGTGTGGAGACAACAACCTCATCCTCAACACCCAGAAGACCCTTTACATCAACGGAGCAGCGGTGGAGATGGTCTCCTCCAACAGGTATCTTGGAGTCCACCTCTCCAACACTCTCACCTGGCACACCAACACCAAGAAAGCCCACCACCGTCTCTATTTTTTGAGGAAATTGGGAAGGGCTGGACTGAACACTGAGGTCCTCAGGGCCTTCTACAGCTGTGGAGTGGAGAGTGTCCTGCCCTGCTGCCTCCCTGTGTGGTATGGTGGCTGCACGGTGGCAGAGAAGAAAGCGCTGCAGCGGGTGGTGAAGTCTGCGCAGAGGACCATCGGATGCAGCTTACCACCCACTGGGGACATCTACATCTCCAAATGTCGAGACAAAGTCACCTGCATCCTCAGAGACTCCACCCACCCTGTGCACAGTCTGTTCACACCCCTTCCCTCTGGAAGGAGGTTGTGCAGCATCCGGGCAAAAACGTCCAGACTTAAAAAACAGCTTCTACCCGAATGCTGTCAGACTGTTGAACAGTTCAACATCCACCACCAAACTGTGAACATTGCACTACATGCACATTGTCACCTTCTTAATACTCTAACACTTTTGTTCTGCCTGTAAGAGTCGAGTGACAATAAAAGTGAGTCTGAGTCTTATTATGGCAAAATTTTACATACACAAATGTAAATTCTCAAAAAAAAAAAACATATTTTATAAGGAATTTGAAATTTCTATGAACAGTATTGAACCCTGTACAAATACAAAGGCTGTAAAAACATTATCAGCATGGACACACTGTATGAACTGTACCTAGTCATTTTATTTATTTTTATTATTGTTACCCCCTGGCAAATTTTTTGTTCAGTTATGTAAATGCACTGTACGTGTTGTGCAACTTTTCAATCAATTAAAAAAAACAAAACAAAAAAAAAAACAGCAGTTCCTGAAGGTAAGTGACGTTTTACCAAATCAAATAGCCAATCATGGTAGACACCTTCTAGCCAATCAGAGGCGTAAATGGGTGGACCCTTCTCCTACCACGCTCCGTTTCGTAAATTCGCCCCCGGATAACACAGAACAAGAGCCAATATTTACACTCCAGAAACGTTTAAGAAGCCTGAAACATCTACTTTATATTTTATAAGATAAAACTTTGAAGCAAACCTTCAAATTGCTGCAAACGGCTCGATTAAAAACCTCCGCCGCCCTTCTCACGAACATCGCCATAGTTAACGTTTCTTCTTCGGCTCCGGCTTTCACGCGAAGATTAAGTGGCTACCGCCATCTCCTGGCGGGAGTGGAGATAGCGCCAGGTAAAATAAATTCTGTTATTCGGATGGTTTTACATTTTAGGCCTAAATAAAGCGGATAAATCCTTGTGATTCTCAAAATTATTTTAGGATTTTAAGAGTCCTATTACAGAAAAAAGTACAACTGTATTCCAGTATAGTAATCAAGCTGAATTCATGCTGTTTGAATAAAATGAAAATTCACTGATACTACAGGTATTTAAAAGTATAACCATTATAAAGTCATCAGTTTGACAGAAAATTTTAACATTAATGAAATATTCATTGAGAAAACAAAATCTATAGAATATAATTGTATGCATTATTTAAATGTAGTTAGACCAATTCAAGGTGAGCGCATTTAATTCTGGTTCCGAATGCTTATCTAATTTTAAACCCTTTAAATTCATTTTTAAAGCAGATGGTTTGTAAACAGTTTAAGTTGACTGTTGAGGATTGAAGTGGCCAATATTTTTTATTTATTTTATAAGTCAACAGTTTAAATCCAGCCTACGAAAAAATAAAAATCCAGTGGCAAATACAGAATATGTGGAATAAATCAAAGCTGAGTTTTGAATCACAGCCACAGAAACCCCTCAACCCTTTTTTTTTTTTTTGACGGAAGAGAAAACCTGCTGCAGGTTCTACGCAGTTCTCTCAGTCTGAATGTAATTAGACTTAAATTAAAGATAACTGCATTCTTTATTTGTTTACATTAGTCAGGTCAGAGGTCAAGCGTTTCGGGTCTTTGATGGCAAAAATCCAGTCCATCTCTACTTTGGTAACAACATGCAAATTATGACTTATGTCTGCTTGTTCACATTTGTCAAAAGTCAGTCCTTGGGGTTAAGGTCAAGGTCATGTCCATCTTTGGTCTACTCCTCTCCAGTCCTTTGATTTCAAGCAGGCTTGCTTTGTGGATTAAGGTCCACAAAGTTGGCACATATATGTTGCCCTGGCAAGACCCGCCAAAGGTCAATCGCTTTGGTAAAGGTCAAGGTCACTTGGGGTCAAAGGTCAGATTTCCACAAAACAGCAAATTACGACAGACAAAAATCTAATGTCACAGCAGTTGTTTTAATTATAATTTTTCACTTTAATGAACACCAACGGTAGTTTTTAAACAAAGAAAAAATGTTGTGGGTACAAAGTGTCTCAATGAAAGGGTCAGAGCGACTCTGTGGGAACATTTGCAAAAAAAAAAAAAAAAAACCCCAAACATTGAATTGTAAAATTCTACAGATTTACTCGTTCAACAAGTCTGCTTTATGTTAGATACGATTGATGTGTGGATTTAACGATCAAGACGTCAATGTAATTAATAATAACCGCCCATCGGACGACCAGTTTAAGGCTTCCGAGCTCAAAGCAGAGTCGAGTCAATCCGCCACGTCCGCGAAGTCCTGAGTGAGCCAGACTTCACCCTACAAGGAATGACACCTTAAAAGAAAAAGGCAGCGAGAAGTAGTACTGTAGTCCTTTCTCCTTCAAAATAAAAGACTATCAACAATTAAACAGAATCAGCGCATGTTTTATAAAAACACGTTAAACAGTTAGCGTTTCGTTCAGGGCGCAAAATCATCAGATTTTTAGACGCTTCCTGAAGATCCCATCAACATTGCCATTTTTTTTTTCTTAAAGGAACACATTCTGGAAATAGTTTAAATTTTAGTATCTTGGTAGTGCTACTCGCCTCATCCTAACAGTTTATATTAGCAGTGCAGAATCAGCTCCTTTACCACCGAATTGGAAATTATAATGTAAGAGAATTAACAACTCCATTCTGCCAGATCCAACCAGAAACAGAACAAAGGATCCAGAGAGACCAACAGCCAACACAAACCACAAAACCTTCATAAAATTAATGTAAGCACGCATACTTTTACGAGGACGCCCCGTCAAACCAAACCTGCACCAACCTGGAACCTGGTGTGGTCGGCGCCAACAAGTACCGACACGGATTCTGTTACAGAGCCCGTACTGTAGACTAAAGAGGGATTAACTGTCCCGAGGTTTCAAGTATCGGCAAACTCATTTCATAATTAAGTTATTGAATGTCACAGTGAAATTAATCCATCAAGACTCAGCAAAGATTTTTTTTCTTACTTTTTAGTCTGGAAAATGACCGCCGGCACTGAACCGCAAAATGTGCACGTGAAAAAGTCTGAGAAGCCGACCGCGGCAGGTAAACGCCAGTGGAGCATTTCACACTGATGATGCGCACCCACCCCCCACCGGAAGGTCGTTACAAGAGGAAACGGGTGGAAATTTGTCCTCATCATTGTGATCCATTGATACTGTTGAATGCACCCATGAAGGAATGCGATAAAGTTCAAGAAAAGTTCTGTTAAACAAAATTATTAATTTCTTCGTATTAAAAAATAAATAAATCTGGTTTTGACATACAAATATTTTAAGATGTCCTGGGATCCACACCTTTGTTTGCATATACCCAAAAACATCATTATTCCAGATCACATACTTAAAATTTTTCAGCAAGATTTTGGGAAAATGGGCTCCAGGAATTAGCACTTTTCCTCACAGAAACACAAAAATTAAGTTTCCTTAGTTTCAAATAAATGTAATAGTTCCAGATCAGACCCAACATTTTCACAGTTATATACATGAAACTGTTTTACTGTAAAATGTTCTGGGTACACCCACGCCTACTTCCAAAACTATTCACAAAATTTTGCACAATTTCGTGCAAATCAGGATTGTTACCAATGATTTCATGAAAATTGGTTTGGCTGATTTGGATTGATTATTTTATTCTTTAATAGAATGCTCTCTAGGTTTCTTGGCTCTCTAATGATTTTCTTTCACATTTTTGGGCTCCACCCTTTTGTCCACAAGTCCACCCTAAATTTAAATTTCCCCTTAGGTGCAACCTGCACCCAAAGTTCAGTGAAGCTCAGGTGATCCGTCTGGGTAATCCTGCAAACCAAACAAGAAGAATCTTATTTAAAACGTGCCCTTAACTGCCTTTAATCTCCGGACTTGGATTAAAACAGCTGCCTTAAAAGGTGATGAATGTATGTGATAATAAAGTGTTAATGAGACAATTGCATTCAAATAAAAACACAGCTACAGCGCCACCTGTCTTCACCAACTTTGGGAAATAAATCAAAATAAGGATATGAAGGGGAAAAAAAAAGCTAAGCAAGCAGCATGTAAATCATTTCGTTTTTTTCCAACACCAGTTCATTCTGTTCAAGCAGAAGTGGGTGTGTCTTGTACCGGAGGGGGAGGTGCAGTTCAGTTTTTCATATTTGTCTCAGATGTTCCAACACAAAACAAATATGACCCGAGTGAGCAGGAGATGTTTGCAATAAATTTATTGAAGGTGAAGTTAAAGTTTAACCAGCAGCTGGGTTAGTTTGGGTTGCAGGTTGGATTCCTGCAGCTCCTCAACGTGAACGTCACTTCAGAAGAAGAAATGATCAAACAGACTGAAAGGGCCTCAATGAGCAGCACACGATGCAAAGATCAAAACTGACTTTTACAACAAATGGGACCAAAAAAAAAAAATTTGCAGTCTGCCTCAGTGACCTAAATAATACGGGGTCAGAGGTCAGGCTGTCAGTGTACTGATAAATCTCAGGAGACCCGTGTCTGGATTACATCTGGAAAAGGTGAGAAGGTCTGATCAGGTCCTGGTGCACCACAGAACCACAGTGAGAAGAACCATCATCTCTAAATGCAGAAAACATGAACCCAAAGCCCAGCGAGAAGAACACCTGAAGGACTCGTCCCAGAAACCACTGGAAGAAGAGCTAACGTAACCATGCAGGTTCTGTTACTGCTCCACCTCTCTGATGGAACCATAAGGTTCTGTTTGGTTCTACTCAGGTGTACACGGGGGTCATCTATATTCTAATAGAATCAAAAACCTGAAACACTTTAATTCAAGCAGTGACGCAACTCGACGACTTCAAGTGTACTTTTGGAGTTGCTGCTCAAAAATCTTTAATTGGAGGTTTTTTTTTTTTTTTTTTTTTAAATCGTTAACATTTTGCTTGAACATCTGAGACAAAGTGACAAATATAGACACTGATCATGAGGAGCAGTACTAGAGTTCACGCCTACCACAGCGCCCCCTTGCAGCTGATATTGGTACATTTGTAGTGCACCAAATTTCAAGCCCCAAATTTGTGTTAATATATTTTCTTCAGGTTAGAACAATAACGCTAAACCAGTCGGGTTCAAGAAAAACAAACAAAAACCTGCACATAAAAGAGGGAAATTCACAGTTTCCTGAACCTAGAGGCGGCAGTGGAGGGCGCAGTCAGGTTTCAGCGAGCGTTGGTGTACCTGGACAGAATTGGGGGTGGGGGTGTGTGTGTGTGTGTGTTAAACTACAATCCTGGTGTGAACTTTAGACGTAGAAAGTCTTTGAAGAGTTTGTGTATAGAAATGAAGCTTGCTGTTAGTGCACGCCGGGCTCCCACTCTGAGGGGGAGGGGCCGAGGCAGCTATAATGCTGGGAGGTCCGAAAAGGAGGGGGGGGGGGGTCGCGTGGGGGAGGGCAGTCAGGTCAGATCAGACGGGGGGCGCTTTGCGCTGCAGTAGATACTGGTGGATGTCGTCTGCGTCACGTTTGAGCCAGGCGGCGTTGAGGAGGATGTTCTCGCAGCACTGCTGCACCGTGCGCTCGGCCGACGGCGCCGGGTGGCTCTCAAAAAAACTCTGCAGGGAACAGAGACAGACTGTAAACTCAGTGCACACGTGTATATATACACACACACACACACACAAGTGACATTCTCTAAACAGCTTCAGCTTTCTACAGGTGAAAGAAAAAGATAAAAATGAGCAAACCGGGCACTTAAAAAAAAAAAAACGCTTGTGAGGGAAGCCACCAAGACAACTCTTAGGGAATTTACACACATTAGTGGATGTGACTGAAGACAATGTGCAACAACTTTTGTCTTTTGCTTCAGTTGCAGCTTCATGATGGATCAGAACACTTAAATTTTTACAAATACAGTAGTGTTCAGAATAATAGCAGTGCTATATGACTAAAAAGATTAATCCAGGTTTTGAGTATATTTCTTATTGTTACATGGGAAACAAGGTACCAGTAGATTCTCACAAATCCAACAAGACCTAGTAGGAGAAACATGCCCATATCATGATGTTTGCACCACCATGCTTCACTGTCTTCACTGTGAACTGTGGCTTGAATTCAGAGTTTGGGGGTCGTCTCACAAACTGTCTGCGGCCCTTGGACCCAAAAAGAACAATTTTACTCTCATCAGTCCACAAAATATTCCTCCATTTATCTTTAGGCCAGTTGATGTGTTCTTTGGCAAATTGTAACCTCTTCTGCACGTCTTTTATTTAACAGAGGGACTTTGCGGGGGATTCTGCAAATAAATTAGCTTCACACAGGCGTCTAACTGTCACAGCACTTACAGGTAACTCCAGACTGTCTTTGATCATCCTGGAGCTGATCAATGGGTGAGCCTTTGCCATTCTGGTTATTCTTCTATCTATTTTGATGTTTGTTTTCCATTTTCTTCCATGTGTCTCTTATTTTGTTCATTTTAAAGCATTGGAGATCATTGTAGATAAACAGCCTATAATTTTTTGCACCTGCGTATAAGTTTTCCCCTCTCCAATCAACTTTTTAATCAAACTACACTGTTCTTCTGAACAGTGTCTTGAACGTCCCATTTTCCTCAGGCTTTCAAAGAGAAAAGCATGTTCAACAGGTGCTGGCTTCATCCTTAAATAGGGGACACCTGATTCACACCTGTTTGTTCCACAAAACTGACAAACTGACTGAATGCCACACTACTATTATTGTGAACACCCCCTTTTCTACTTTTTTTTTTACTAATAGCCCAATTTCATAGCCTTAAGAGTGTGCATATGATGAATGCTTGGTCTTGTTGGATTTGTGAGAATCTACTGAATCTACTGGTACCTCGTTTCCCATGTAACAATAAGAAATTTTCTCAAAACCTGGATTAATATTTTTAGTCACATAGCACTACTATTATTCTGAACACTGCTGTAAGTAAAAATCTGTTTTAAAAACTTGAGCCTGGATTTCACACATCTTCCGGTTTACAGGCATCAACCTGATTTGGACGTAAGGACGCTCCATTTAAAGTTGACATTCTGCACCATGAGCTTTTAATGGCCACACCGACCGCCACCGCTTTGACTACCGCAGCCCTTTTTTTGCTCCTGTTATTGGCTAATTCTTTAAAATACGGAGAAGCATGAAACGGACTTCAGGACAGAATTCCTTCACAATAGTAGCCAGCTGTTGGAAATAAAATTTTCCAAGGAAGCCCGCCTGGAATCTCACCTTCACTTCAGCAGCCATTTTATCGACAGCGAACCCATCAACAGTCACCTGCAAAGACCGATGAAGAAAACAAAAGTTGGCTTCACTGAAAAGGAGGCGGAGTGTGAGGGTTCACCTGCGTACGTTGTGACGTCCTTTACCTTGATGAGTCGTGATATGAGGAAGCCGCCCTGGTAGCGGTTGTAAAGCATCTCCCAGTTGTCCCTGACAAACTTCCAGGCAGCTTTCCGGCCTTGTTTACTACTTCCTGCCACGCCACCAATGACTGACACCGTGTCCTGAGGGCGAACCTCCTCCTGCCGGGGAACGAGAAATAAAGAAATGATCCCACCTGTAATAAATCTCTAGAACCGACAACATCTAAAAACAACCACAAGACAGGAAATGACCTCAGCCACCCCCCCCCCCCCCACACACACACCTTCCATCAGCTGCAAACAAACTTCACCTTCATCGTGTTCAGAACGTAGCTGCTCATAGCCTCTTCCATGGTTGCCAGTTCAGGCGAGGGTGGATTTTAAAGGCACATTACTGACCTACAGCATTGGGCAGAGCAGGGCTCATTTGAGGGCGAGCGCTAAAGGGTTAAAGTATGACACAGGCACGAGAATGGAACTGCTCTGGTTAGCTTGTAGGCTAACGGTTACTGACACAACGTCTCCCATTTGCCTCATCTTCCCTTCACCACTGGGAAATGGGGAAACCTGCACTTTTCGCACTGGTTCGGTGATTGCAGCCGAAAACTAAACAGTGCACCATCTTTCTGTGTGAAGTGTTGCTGTTTGTGTTGTGCAACAGCAGGCTGTCCCCGGAAGTGGTCAAATCCCGATATCACGTAGGGGTTCGAATGACACCGCACTGCCCCATACAAACGCACTGTGTACCATCAAATGTGACGGCGCCAATTCAGCCACACTGGCAAACATGGTTTTTCAGTCGCTGGGAGCCGGTTTGGGTGGAACAGCCTGCGGGTGAAGATTACAGGCCGTCCAGGTCCACACAGGTTCTATTCTCGATGGTCCACAATCACCGACGCTGGGTAACTTGTGTCTTACTGGATTTAAATTTTGTTTCCGTTTTTACAGTTTTTTTGTTTCATATTTGTCACCTTGTATGTGTGTTGTTAAACTGTCTCTACTTTCATTTACGATTCCTCTCAACGAGAACACACACACACACATGGATTTTTCCACATTAGTTAGGTGTGTATGTCGGCTCACGCTCAGATGCTGTAATGACCTCACACACGTGGCCGTGACTTATCCAGTCACATATTTAACATTTTCAGAGGACGACTCAGTAAACTGTATCGGTGAACTCCACACAGAGGGTCAGACTTCAGGTTGCGTGCACGTTTGACAGCGAAAGATTGAGTTGAAAAAGTTCTGCAGCAGTATAAACCTGTTAGAACAACATTCCAGGGATGTCAGGATTCCGATCCGGATATTTGTCCAAGGTTTGGTTTGGACCGGCTTTCTAAAATGTGATCAAATAACAGCTGCTCGTCTGATTAGTTTATTAAATCTGTTGATGGCAGCTATAGAATAAGTTTCTACACGAGGCATTCATGATACATTTATTAATCTGCAGCCACACTTGTTTGCACATGATTATAGTTGTACTGGTTAAAACTAGAAGCACTCGGAGAGTGCAAACCTCCGCCAAGGCCATAGGGTCACTGACGTCACATGGAATACCTTTTGGCAAAGAGACTTATTCCACATCGTTTCACGCATCTACCGTCATGTTTGAGATTCAGTGGTTAACCCTCTGGGGTCCGAGGGCATTTTTTGGACAGTTCACTCGCCTGGCATAAATGTTTTATTGTTGCTGTTAACAGCTCTCCCTGCAGCCCACAATCAAGTTTTATGTCTCTTTTTTTCAGGACAACCTGTACTTTCAAAATATATATATGCTATAGTTGTGTTTTATAAGTGTAATAAAGGTTTACAATTAGAAATAAGAAAGGAAAAAATAAAGCGGAAAATTATTTTCCACACACATTTATTCAAAACACACAGCAAACTATAATAAACAACTGTATTGACACTTTATAAAGGTAATTTGGGCTCTTGTGTGAAAGACTGTACAACAAAAAGGTTCAAACAATAAACACAAATGCACATTTTGAGCAATATATACAAAATGGTCTATGCGTTTTGTTTGTCTTCATCTCAAAGCAATTTCTGTCTGCTATTACACAAAGGTCACATCACAAACCTCTACTATGAAGTTGACTGTGTTTGTTCTCTCCTGCTCTGAAAGCAACATTCACACTTCGAGGCTCATTCAGTTTCAGGAGCTACCCCTCCCCCTCATTCCACTGATGTGATAAACAGTGCTTTACGCCGGAGCAAGAGAGCTTGCCACATTTACAGGAAAACTAGTTGAGCAATCCTGATACTCACACACTGTTTGAGCACGTGAGATTGTAGGAGAGGTTCTCCGTCTGCTCATTTTCGCTGTGCATAATGGCGCAAAGCGTACTGGAGAAGCCAGGGGGCTATTCAAACGGGCCAACTAGTAACACATCACTCCTAAAAACAATCTTTGGTGTGTCACTTGAGGTGAATCTGCCCTACGATTGGATTTTGGAAAACCATGTGACGGTGAACCAATTCTGATTGGACACTCACATTGCTCACGTCATCACACAGCTTCTATGAGGAGTACAAAGATGGTGGACGGTGGCTCGAAAGTCCGTGGAGTTATCTTTTCAGCAAAAAAAAAAAAAAAAAAAGTAAGTTTCTAGCTCATATCATTAAAAACTTCATAATTTAGTAAAGCTTGGTCTCAGCCATCGTATACGACGCTGTCGGCCCCAGAGGGTTAAACCCTTAGATCTTCAGCAAATGTATTTATAAAGAGAAACTGCATGAACAAGTTTTTTTTTTTTTTTTCTATTAAGTTTATACCAGGGGTGGCCAAGTTCGATCCTCGAGAGCCACATTCCTGACACTCTTAGTTGTCTCCCTGCTCCAACACACCTGAATCCAATGAAAGACTCATTAGCAGACTTTTAATGAGTCTTTCATTGGATTCAGGTGTGTTGGAGCAGGGAGACAACTAAGAGTGTCAGGAAGGTGGCTCTCAAAGACCGAACTTGGCCACCCCTGATTTATTCAATGAGGAGAAACAAATGCTAAATTATTGTTGTGTCGTAACTTAATTTTTGTTCAGCCTTTGTGACCCGTCTTCATGAAGTTAGATGCAAAAATGTTGAAAGTGGCCCTATCCTGCAATGATAAAGAATCCTTCAAAAATTACTGGATCCGGATCATGTTCCGGATCATTACCAAAATTTAATTACTTCTAAGTTAGGCCAAGATACACCCCTGGCAAAAATTTCATTGAAATCTGTTGAGGATTTTTTGAGTAATCCTGCTAACAAACCAACCAACAAACAAACAAACGGACGCGACCGAAAACATAACCTCCTTTGCGGAGGTAAAAAGGTTGTAGTTTTGGTTCCTGTCAAACAACAAAAACAGAACTGTGACGAACACGAGGCGACGGGGTCCAAACCTACCGAGATGGCAAAGGTGAGGACGTTCTGGATGAGTTCTGGGGCAGAGATGGCACCCAGCACGCGCTCGATACGGTTCTTCTCCTCCTGCATCTCGGCCTGTTTGTGCAGCTGCAGAAAGAGAGCAAACACCGCAAGGAGATGAGGAGAGGAGCAACGAAGGAAGAACTCAACTCTAACAGAAGACAAACACGAGGGCCGACTGCTGCTGCACTACCTTCAGCATGGTGTCCATCGTGGCGGCGTCCCCGTGCTTCAGCACTGTTAAATACACCTGTCGAAAACACAAACCACGTTCACAAAGCCCACAGTCTTCCTCCCGCACAGATTTGTACAGTTACATCTGTGAATGTTTGGAGCCAACAGGCTGGCCAGCGTTTTCCGTACCGGGCTCCTGAGGTCTGCGGGAAGAACCTGCGTGCTATCCACGTGGTCTTTAAATCTCCGCCGCGCCTCCTCCAGCGTGGGTTTGTGTCCTGCCTTCCCCAGCTTCCCCAGGACCAGACTCCTCAAAAGGGCATCCAAGTGACCTACAGGACAACAGCGCCATCGTCAGGTTACTTCTCTCACAACAGCACTAGTGCTGATGAAGACATGAAAACCTCAAAGATTTGGGCAAAATAAGAAACAGGAAGAGCACGGTGGATGGGTCCAGTCCCGCCGCCGCTCACCTTCCCCTGGCTTGCAGTCCCAGCTCAGCTTGAGGCCGATGGGGGTGAAGAGGTCCCGAATAAACTCCTGGATGTCCTCGTGGAAGTCAGTGTGCGACAGCAGTGAGGACAGCACGCCCAGGTTGCAGCTGAGGTCGCTCCACACCGTGTAGTTCGGCTCATTCACAAATGCCTCCATCAGTTTGAGCACCTCCACCGTGCTGATCATTCCTGCACGGGACTGAAGTCACAAACAATCAGCCTTCACAAAGCTCGCACGGCCTTCAGTCCAACAGACCGACACCGATCATGACCTCATAACTATGGAAAGCCAAGAGTGCCACAAATACCCCACTTTCAGACACGTTTCACCAAAAATACACCATAAAAAAATGCCGTTTTGTCAGTTATTACGGCACTTTTTATGCTGTAATTAAAGATGGTGTCGTTAAATGCACCGTAATGTGTCAAAAAATACGCAGTTTTTCACACCGTAAAAAACAAACAAAAAAAAAAAACATAAAATACAGAGTTTGTGCAGTATGACAGTTATCTCCAGCCTCCTTTTCTCTCAGCCACTGAACTTGAAGTGTTTCTGCCCAATCGCTGATCAAGACGAGCAGACCGAGTCAGTCGAGCACAGATCTCTTTGTGGCAAAGCTTGCTCCAACTTACCTGTTGTGTCATTTAACATCGGCTGGAAAATATCTCATAAATTAACATCCACTTTTGTACATTGTTTCATTTTATTTATTTATTTTTTTTAATCAAACATGTTTCCCTCATTATTTATTTTAGGGATTTTACGCATTTATTATCTAACTGTGACTGTAGTGCAGCGGTAACACTCCCGTCTGCCATTCAGGTCTTTTCAGGTTCGAATCCCGCGAGTGATATTTTTTTTGTTTGTTTGTTTTGTTCTTTTTTAACCAGAAAAAAAAAACTCCCATTGAGATTAAGAACATCTTTTCCAAGGGAGTCCTGGCCACGATAAACAGCAGCAAATACAAAGCACTGTTACACATTTACACAAACAAAAGGCAAATAAAAAAGACGATAAAAAATAAAAATTATATGCATACTATAAAAAAGTGCATATTATGGAATTGACCTCAAGTGCTCTCAATGTGGATTTAAAAGCACTCAGTGAAATTAATACTTTTAATTTCCACTCCTCTTGCAAATTATTCCAGGCAAAACCTGCGGAGTGGACAAAAGCCCTCCTCTGTCCGGGCACATGGAACAGAGTTGAACCACAGCAATAAATAACTAACTGTGCCATCAGCATCAAAATGCAAAGTAGCATCTGACACATTAGAGCCCACAAAGTTGATATGATTAATAAATAAAAGAGGACCCAATACAGAACCCTCCGGCACCCACTTGTGGACAGTAAATTCAGAACACAGACCAACAGATTTAAAAATAATAATAACCTTTATGTAACCAGGTAGAATTCCATTGAGATTGAAGCCTCTTTTGCAAGGAAGATCTGACCAAGAAAGGCAGCAGCACACATCATCGTGGAGAGGTTAACATCAACAGGAGAATGATTGTGATAAATATAATACAATCAACTTAGTCATAATTAGGGTTGGTTATCGAGAACCAGTTCTTTTCGGGTATCGTTAAGAAATGATTCAGTCCACCGACATCAACAGCCTTTGTGCTTAACGATTCCCTTATCATTTCTTCAGAGCGGCCATTGTTTTTGGCGGTGTTTGTCAGGGAAATGGTCAACTCTGATTACAGAACCCCTGCAGGGTCTGTAATCAACAGTTTCTGCAGCGCAGCTCTTCTTTGAAGCAATGAAGCAGTGCTTCGATGTGTTGCTTCGTTGGTTCTTTGTTTTATTTCGCTTTATCTTAATTTTATCCCACTAAAACTCCAAAGAGCATATGTCTGTGAGTAATGTTTATCTTTTTTATGTTAAACCAACCTGTGATGTTCTTCTGAAACAGTTTATAGAATTTTTATTTTATAACTTAAAAAAAGGACCGATGCTAACGCTTTAGCATGTCTATGGCGTTTTCAATGTTAAAGTTCGCATTAAGCTGTTCACATCTCAGCACGTTTGTGGACATTTGTTTTCTGTATAATAATTAATGGCTCAGGGTTTGTTGTCATGAAAGAGTCAAATGTATTACAAATTGTAATTTCTTTTTAATTTATTTTTGTTTATATATTCAAGTTCAAGTTTATTCAGTTCAAGGAAAAGAACTTTGCCACAAAACAAAATAAATAAAAGATTTCTCAGCCAGTCAACTCATGCAACCGAAAGGGTGTAGGTAGAAGCAAATCTTATATACACCTACCCCTTTTACCGCAGCAAGGTTCTGTATTGGGTCCCCTTTTATTTATTAATCATATCAACTTTGTGGGCTCTAATGTGTCAGATGCTACTTTGCATTTTGATGCTGATGGCAGAGTTAGTTATTTATTGCTGTGGTTCAACTCTGTTCCATGTGCCCGGACACAGGAGGGCTTTTGTCCACTCTGCAGGTTTTGCCTGGAATAATTTGCAAGAGGAGTGGAAATTAAAAGTATTAATTTCACTGAGTGCTTTTAAATCCACATTGATAGCACTTGAGATCAATTCCATAATATGCACTTTTTTATAGTATGCATACAATTTAAATTTTTTATCATCTTTTTATTTGCCTTTTGTTTGTGTAAATGTAACTGTGCTTTGTATTTACTGCTGTTTATCTTGGCCAGGACTCCCTTGGAAAAGATGTTCTTAATCTCAATGGGAGTTTTTTTTCTGGTTAAAAAGAACAACACAAACAAAAAAATGTCACTTGCGGGATTCGAACCTGAAAAGACCTGAACGGCAGACGGGAATGTTACTGTTGCACTACAGCCACAGTTAGATAATAAAAGCGTAAAATCCCTAAAATAAATAAGGAGGGAAACGTGTTTGATAAAAAAATAAAATTAAAATAAAATGAAACAATCTGGGCGGCTTTGCTTGAGCTGCTGCCCCCGTGACCTGACTCCAGATAAAGCGGAAGAAAATGGATGGATGGATGAAACAATGTACAAAAGAGGATGTTAATTTATAAGATATTTTCCTGCCTAACCCCCAAAATATTAGCCGATGTTAAATGACACAACAGGTAAGTTGGAGGAAGCTTTGCCACAAAGAGATCTGTGCTCAACTGATTCAGTCTGCTAGTCTTGATCAGCGATTGGGCAGAAACACTTCAAGTTCAGTGGCTGAGACAAAAGGAGGCTGGAGATAACTGTCATACTGCACAAATGCTGTTTTTTTTTTTACACGTGTCATGAAGTGCACAGACGCGTGTATTTTACGCATGTTGTGGCGATTTGAACGGCGCTTTTTACGGTGTTTTTAAGGGCTCCATTGCGACGTGAAAAACGGCGTATTTTTTGACACATTACGGCGCATTTAACGGCATCTTTAATTAAGGCGAAAAAAGTGCTGTAATAACTGACAAAATTGTGGGTTTTTTACGGCGTATTTTTGGTGAAACATATCTGAAAGTGGCGTATTTGTGTTACTCTTGGCTTGCAATACATAACATTGCCCGTCCAGGCCCAGTCTGTCACAGCCCACACAAAAACAGGTGGTGGCATCCCAGGGTGGCAGCTAGCACCACGCAGGGGCCAATAAAGGATTACAGAGGGTCCCATCATATTGAAAAGTCCACCACATCATAATCAGATAATCCAGTCTCAGTCATGACTCATCAGATTTCAGTGGGTCTGTAAAATTTCTTAGTGACTTTGTAAAAATCCTGACATCTCAACGTTCTGCTAGTTACAGGTGAGGACCTGTGGTCCTCTTCTTCTGCTGTCATGTTGACAGCTTTTGACATGCAAAAATTACATAATAAAAAAAGACAGAACTGCATGTGATTAAATGTTTAGCCAGACTGTGGTATTAATCAAAAGGTTCTGGTGTCCACTAGAGGCCGCTGTTGCTAGTCAGCGAGACCGTCATTAAATCTGACGATGCTGATCCTTTTTTGTTTTTGATGCGCCTGAATGCTTTTGTATGCGTCTTAGTTATCGCATTTCCTGTGTCGTTGTCCTCTGCAACACGTCTGTGCACCAGAAGAGAGTCGGCTTCCTCTCCACACACAAACAACAACCACAAAACAGCTGGTCGTCTGCAGGACAGAGTCTCACCAGAGAGAAGAGGTCGTTCTGCAGGCCGAGCCGGTCCACAGGAGACAGGGACAGGTCTCTGATGCCAGGCAGCAGATTGTCCAGCATGGACGAACTGTACTGGATACGGTAGAAACCCACGGTGCCGGGGTTGACCTGCAGGAAGCAGCAGACGCAGAGCTGGGTCAGGGCGCTGTATAAAGACGTCAACTTCAACTGGCAGCCTCTTTGCACAGAGACGCAACTTAACGACACCCATCCAAATACACACACACACACACACACACACACACACACACACACACACACACACACACACACACACACACACACACACACACACACACACACACACACACACACACACACACACACACACACACACACACACACACACACACACACACACGGCAACTGTGGAAACCACACTTAAGTTTAGAAATTGTTTTAAAAACAAGATTTTTATTTTTGAATGACATCCTATGAAGCACATTACTCTCCTAAAAATACAACAGCGTGTTGTTTGTGTAACGTAATCCTGTCCATCATACAGCCGGCGACAAAGACTGACACATTAACAAACACCTTGAATAAAATGTTCACACTATTCTAAACTCTTCTCCCCAGAGAAGATAACAACTGAATAACCCGTTTCATGGACACACACACACACACACACACACACACACACACACACACACACACACACACACACACACACAGGTAGGACGACGGCAGGTATCACATCCGCCGTCGCACTTCCACCTTAACCTGAACTCTTTCCCACTTTAAACACAAAGGGAAGTGGCCGCGTCGGCGTCGTTCGTGACCTCGGGGTTGGTGCTCAGTCTGTCAGCTTGGGGATAACATTCAAACACTTCATTCTTTCCCGTGTTAAAACTGACCAATGCTTCAAGCTGTGAACAGTTTCTAACTGAGATCACAAGCTCCAGCACCAGACACAGCCCATGAAGTCAACACGGCACCGAGCCTCTGGGAGCCGGGAAAACTACCAGATGACACTCGGCAACAGATGGTTTGTGCGACATGATGAACCACTTTACAAACAGCAATGTGATCTCAAAGTCTTGTCAGACCGATGGGTTCAGATTTCTGTCTGAGGTCAATGAACAGGTCAATGTGGGTCAGGTAACCCGTAGTGACCTTGCTCTGGACTGGGTAAGACCAGGCGGGTGTGCCGGTGTTGACAGTCTGTGTGATCACACGTCTGCCAGGTGCAGAAAATGGAATCATGGCGTTTTTGCCCATGCGGTCTGAGTTTGGGATATGACAGCACAGAGGACGGACGGTGCAAACCCTGGAGGACACGTGATCTGGACTCACCTTCACCCACTGATCTGGGCCGACTCCACTCAGGTTAACCGTTGTCTCAGGACTGTCCAGCAGAACCTCTTTGCTGCATTTTGGATCCCCGCTGGTACAAATACTAATAGGAATCATCCAGCTGGGGCAGTCCTCTTCTGCCAGACAGACAGAGGTCAGAGGTGATAAGAAGACAGCTCACAGAGGAGCACTCGCATGTCTTTTTTACATCTGGTGCAAAGCTGCATTAATTCCAAATAGATGTATATTAAACTGTGTAGCAGTCTGTGACCTTGACAGGGGCTCAGTCACTTCCTACTACGAGTCTTTTCTCCAGTCTATCAGTTCAATATATAAGAGAAACCACGCAGACCGATGGGCTGCGTGTCTCTGATTCAACTGTTTCTGTACAGTTTTAGTTGTGTGTGTCAGTAAACACAGTCCACGTGTGTCCGTTTATCATAACAGAGCGGAAGTATGATCTTGCTCAAACAATACAGCAGATAAAACTTCTAGAAGAAAGTGTTAAAGCCAGAGATCACATCAAAACAAAGCATTCTACTCCAAGAGGGACAAAACTACAGCAGCAGTGGGGAGCTGAGTATGAACACAGCACTAAAGCTTTGTCAACGTTTTGGTTCTGCTGCTAAAAGCTAACCATCGAATCAGGAATTTGATTTATTCATCCGTTGTGGTTTTCAACAGGCTCAAGAACAATGATGACGTAGATGATGCTAACGCGAACACTCACCGTTGTGTGGCCCACTGGCACAGAATTTTTTTTGAGATATCTTAAGGACGCATTCGTCACCAACCTGTAAAAACACATCCGGGTCAGAACATGGAATCAAACCGTTTCTTCTGTAGGTGCACACAATGAAAGACAACAAAAACAGTATCATGACCAGAAACTGCTAAAAACACCTGCACGTATCCTCTGTAAAGAGCATAGAACATATATTTAGTCTGTCTGTCTGTCTCTGTGTGTGTGTGTCATCTTTAGCTCGCTGCGTTCTAAAAATAAGCGGCCATTGTGGCAGTTGGAGTTTGTTGAGCCTGAAAATGGCACTCGTCAGGTGAGGCTCACCCATTCCTGGTCGACCACTATGATGGGGAAACCCATCTGCTTGGTCCAAGAGTTCATCACCGCAGCAATGGGTTTTCCGCTCACCTCTTCCAGACACTTCCAAAGGTCCTCTGTGGAGACAGCCAGCAGGACTCACAACAATCGGAACAGCAGGACCACACATACAGCTGCTGCTTCTTCCTGCTGGTGCTTACCTGTAGAAGCATTTTTATGTTGGAACGTCAGGAGGTAAGCATTCATTCCTTTCCTAAAATCCTACAAAGAAAAAAGGGGAAAGTCAGCCCCAGAGCCAAAAAAACACTTTCAGGATTGTGTGTTCGCATCCAACCTCGTCTCCGATGTAATTGTGCAACATGCGGATCACAGACGCTCCTTTGCTGTAAGAGATGGCGTCAAAGATTTCATCCACCTCTGAGGGGTGGCCGACCTTTACCTGCACAACAAAACAATAGGGTTTTTGTTTTTATAAAGATACCGCAGTGTAGCATCACAAATGTTTCAGATGCATCATCTCACATGGTTTTTGGTTCATTTGTGTAGCGTTTTGGTCTGGAAGTGCATGTAATGTCGTGAACTGAGACTTTCCTTCTTTTTGCCAAAACTCCACCGTTTCTATTGTTAATGAACAGCAGCTGCAGAGATGAGAACACGAACCCGGGTACAGAGGTCATAATCCGTTTCTGCGCTGCCACGAGTTAAAAATTTAACAGCTGATGCCACATGTTTACATACACCTTTACTCAAACCTCCAAACTGATTTCTTCCCCAATAACCGCAGTTTTTTTTTAAAACACTGGGAATCTTCATTTAATGATAATGTCAACTTTACTTACACAAAAATTTAAAGTAAAACCTGGTTTAGTTCAGTTTTACTCATTATGACAGATTTCTAGTGGGTCAAAGGTTTGCATACAGGAAGATCGGCTGCCTCTTTAAACAGAAGGGAAAATTCCAGAAGTTGACAGAGCCACGTTTAAAAGCTTCTGAATGAATAACTGATGTAACAGGTTTAACCGAGAAGCTTCGGCTGTACTTACGGGCCTCAGTGAAGAACGATTTCTTACTTCAGCAGCAGGAAAGAAACGCCAAAGAATTAACATAAAAACCTCCGACATACAACTTTGGATCTCCACAACTCCAGTTGCTCCTCAGGAGCAATCTCAAAAAGATCTGTGGTACCACACGTAACGGTACAGTTTACTATACAAAAAATAAATAAGACACTTGTAACCACGCAGACGTCACATCAGTGAGGGAGGATTAACAAAATTAACACCCAGTAATCATTAAACTTTTGTTCTGAGGGTCCAACAGAACTACAGGATCTCAACCACAAAACCGGAGGCATCAGAGCGAAATGTGAACTCATTCATCACCGTGACCTGAACGGCCCTCGAGCAACGAGGAAGACACGAATCCAAAACTGATAAAGATGACGAAGAAGCAGCTCCAAACAAACAAAGGAAATGAGCTCATCTGGACTTGAACCCAAGACCTTCTGGATGAGAAACAAGAGCACCTACAACTGAGCAACCAATTGTCTGAGCAGTTTATGGTGTAAAATCAAGGGAATGTAACCAAAAACGGTCCAGACTGCCGTAAAATGACGTCATTATGTAAACTACAAACAGACTCCCTTCACCCGCATGTTAATAATGTACCTCTATGGGATGGCTGTTGTCCAGAGCGTCCAGGTCCAGCGCTCGGGTGTAGTCAGCCGAGACAAACTGGGTCCAGATGTCGTACTCTGGGAAACAGTGGTCCACGCACAAATACTCGATCCAGGATGCAAATCCCTCATTGAGCCACAGATGAGTCCACCATTCCTAGATACACACAAACACAGCAAGAAGACACTTCTCACCCCAAAAATATTACCACAAATAAATACTTGTAAAGGTATGTCACCAATTCCTCCTGTGCAGTTTCAACGGTACAGCCGACGCTCTGCTTTTTAACAGTGTTGTTAAATTAATGCATTAATGTTATTACTGTGACTAGGCAAAGCACGCATCATGCAAGATTTCCTTTTTCTTATTAACGCAGTAGCTTCGGGCTGGTTACCATGGTGACCAGATTTCCAAACCACTGGTGGGCCAGTTCGTGTCCGACAACCAAAGCCACCCACTGCCTGGAGGATGAACATGAGTTCTTCGGGTCAATCAGAAGCGCCGTCTCCCTGGAAAGACATGCAGAAAGTCCAATCGGGCAATGTTCCCGCTCTCGAACGCAACCGTTATGACACATAACTACCAATATGGGAAGGACAAGTTCACTTCTTTAAACAACCTTTGTCCTGTTAAAATATTACCTACCTCTGACACATCAAACTGACTATTTCTTCAGACATTTTGTAGCACAAGCATGGCGATAATTTAAAAAGTAGCTCACTAGCTTTACTTCATTGCTAGTTTGACTATATTGATTTTTAACTCCTGGTTTTAACTTTTCAAAAAGAGGATTTCTCACAAATTAATTATCAAAAAGTAATAACATTTTAATAAGACTATGGTTGTTAAAAAAACTAAAATTTCTCTCTTAATGATTTTTTGTTTTGTCTCATTTCTTCTAATAATGGCCAATAAAGTAAATTCATGCAAATTTCAGAACAATCATTGGCAGTTCTTTTCATCTCAGAGCAGATGTGCCACATTTTAAATCAGCCACATAATAATTTGTCATATTCAAGTCCCTGGTAACCCAGCTTCCATGATGCAGATCAAGCAAGCCACCTCTGATATGTCATCTGCACCAAGAGCCTTTCCACTCTTCTTCATCCCTACTAATCTGCTGCACATCATTCAGCCTTCTCTAACTCTCATGTTCTTCCTTTATCAGCTCCTCAAAGATCTCCCTCAACCATTTTAACACACTCTTTTCACTTGTCAGAACATTTCCATCTGCACCCTCTATTGCTCTAATCTGCTGAGGATCCTTTGTGCTCGATCCATCTGACCTTTTCTCCTTCCTTAATGTACTAGCAGAAATAATGTTCCACAATTTTAAGTTAGGTTTGAAGATTTGTTTGCTAAACATCTCTGTCAAATGCCACTGCAGCAACTCGACCCACATAGTTGGTAGGGGTGCCGGGGGAAAAAAAAAAAAAAAAAAAAAAGCCGATCGATTCACGTCCGAATCGTGATTCATATTTATTAAGATTCTGAATCGATCCAAAATGTCCAAGAATCGATTTTTAATTTTTTTTTCTTGCTTACTCGCTGCGTGTACCGTTTGTCAGGAAACGGCCTCCATACTGCAGCGTCCCCGCGCAGGGGGTTACAACGTGCTTCAAACATTCGTGAGCTGCAGCTTAGCATGGCAGACGAAGAGCTAATTCAGCCAGCAACGTCTTTGCTGAAGGCAAATATGTGGGCGCATTTTGGATTTTATTATTTGCTGCGTAAGAAGGAGCTTGACATGACTTATGCAGGGTGCAAAATCTGCAAAATGAAAGTCAAGTACTTTGGAAACACTTCAAATCCTCGAGCCCACATGCTACGCCATCACCCGGAGCTAAAAGAAGCAGAGCAGCGGTGTCTGCCGACTACTGACCAGTCCACACTCCATCACTTCGCTAAACTGCCAGCCAACTCTGAACGAGCAAAGCAGATAATTTACATCTTTAGAATCACTTGATTAACCTTGTAAAGCTGCATTTTCTTAAACATAAACATTTTTTAAGTAATTTAACTATTTCTCAGTGCTCTTTCAATTGAAAATCGATTCTGAATCGAATCGTCACCCCAAGAATCGGAATCGAATTGAATCGTGAGTTGTTGTAAGATTCACATACCTAATAGTTGGCCTTGTCGACCTTGATAATAAGGTTATTTTTGTCCTCCACTAATCTCACAACTTGCTGCAAACAATGGCTTTCTTTTCTTGTATGCTGGTAGAGCACATATTCTACTCTGGTCAAAACCAGCTTCAGTGCCAATAAATATATAAATAATTTTTTAAATAATTGCTCGTGATTAGGCATTGAAAATATGCAACGTTCAAAGCTGAACTCAATGAGAAACATGCACAAGTTTAATAACAGCTCCTCCAAAAACCAGCTGCCAAACAGTTTGAAGAATACTTGGACTCTTTCTAACTGTAACTTTCTTCAGTGTGATACTTGTGAATGCTGAACTCTGTACTTCAAAAGACATGGTTTTGAAACTGAACACAGGAAGACTTTACCTGTAGGTAACAAGGCCCCAGTTTTCCATGGCACCTACACGAGAGGAAACAACACGTTTGACCTTTACATAGAACATTTCTACTGGAAACACTTGGTGAACAGAATAGTGACAATTACCCACCAGCAGCAAAATCGGCGATGGCTATAAGATCAATTTTAGGCAAAGGATAAGGGACACTGAAGTAGTCCTTGTAGAACGGTAAGGTTTTTGTCGCAACCTGCAATATTGTTTAAACAATGTCAGAGATTTGAGATAAAGCCTTCACAAGATTTAGAAATTAAAAGCATGTGTCCTGATTTGAAGGAAGCGCTCACCTCCAGTGCAAATCTGCCTTGTTCTGCCTTCCCAACGGGCGTGTAGACACGGACCGTTACGCCGTCTGACGACTGGCTCTCTACATAGTCGTATTCGCCAATCACAAAAGCTACAAGGTATGTGGACATGATGGGTGTGGTGTCAAACTTCACTTCAATAAGGTTCTGGTCCTCTGGATGCGGCTTTCGTTCAATGACGTTCTGGAGGGGGAGAGCATGTCCAAAACAGATTTTACTGCATTTGACATAAAACACGGGAAGCAGAATTGCTCAGAAAACAAAGTCCATGGAACATTTAGCTTTAGCATGTCAAGCTATATTTTAAAAAGGGTTCGTTTTCAGTTTATAAGATAATTGTTCTCCTGGGGGATTTCAATGCCCACGTGGGCGGCAACAGTGGGACGTGGAGGGGGGTGATCAGGAAGCACCGCCTCCCCGATCTGAACCCGAGTGGTGTTCAGTTGTTGGACTTCTGTGCTAGTTACAGTTTGTCTATCACGAACACCATGTTCGAGCACAAGGGTGTCCATAAGTGCACGTGGCACCAGGACACCCTGAGCCGGAGGTCGATGATCGACTTTGTAGTCGTATCATCTGACCTTCGGCCACGTGTATCAGACACTCGAGTGAAGAGAGGGGCAGAGCTGTCGACCGATCACCACATGGTGGTGAGTTGGATCCGCTGGGAGTGGAGGAAGCCGGTCAGACCTGGCAGGCCTAAACGTATCGTGAGGGTCTGCTGGGAACGACTGGCGGAACCCTCTGTCAGCGAGGTCTTCAACTCCCACCTCCGGGAGGGCTTCTCCCAAATCCCGGGGGAGGTTGGAGACATGGAGTCCGAGTGGACCATGTTCTCCACCTCCATTGTTGATGCGGCCACTCGTAGCTGTTGTCACAAGGTCTCTGGTGCCTGTTGCGGCGGCAATCCTCAAACCTGGTGGTGGACGCCGGAAGTAAGGGATGCCGTCAAGCTGAAGAAGGAGTCCTACTTATCTTTGTTGGTAGGTGGGACCCCAGAAGCAGCTGACAGGTACCGGCAGGCCAAGCGTGCCGCAGCCTGTGCAGTCGCAGAGGCAAAAACTGGGGTCTGGGAGGAGTTCGGGAAGACCATGGAGGAGGACTATCGGTCGGCCTCGAAGAGATTCTGGCAAACCGTCCAGCGCCTCAGGAGGCAGAAGCAGCTCTCCACCAGCACTGTTTATGGTGTGGGTGGGGAGCTGTTGACCCTGACTAGGGATGTTGTCGGGCGGTGGAAGGAATACTTCGAGGATCTCCTCAATCCCATCGTCACGTCTTCTGAAGAGGAAGCAGAGACTGGGGACTCAGAGGCGGACTCATCCATTACCCAGGCCGAAGTCACCGAGGTGGTTAGAAAGCTCCTCGGTGGCAAGGCTCCTGCGGTGGATGAAATCCGTCCTGAGTACCTTAAGTCTCTGGATGTTGTGGGAATGTCTTGGCTGACACGCCTCTTCAACATCGCGTGGCGATCAAGGACAGTGCCTCTGGATTGGCAGACCGGGGTGGTGGTCCCTCTGTTTAAGAAGGGGGACGGGTGCTCGAGGGTTCATGGGAGTTCACCCAACCAGTACACGTGTTTTGTGGATCTGGAGAAGGAGTTTGACCGTGTCCCTCGGGGCACCCTGTGGGGGGTGCTCCGGGAGTACAGGGTCCGGGGTCCTTTGCTAAGGGCTGAATGACCACAGCAGGAGCTTGGTTCGCATTGCCGGCAGTAAGTCAAACCTGTTTCCAGTGCACGTTGGTCTCCGCCAGTGCTGCCCTTTGTCACCAGTTCTGTTCATTATTTTTATGGACTGAATTTCTAGGCGCAGCCAGGGTGTAGAGGGGGTCTGGTTTGGGAACCACAGAATCTCCTTTCTGCTGTTTGTGGACGATGTGGTTCTGCTGGCTTCGTCAAATCAGGACCTTCAGCGTGCACTGGGGCGTTTTGCAGCCGAGTGTGAAGCGTCCGGGATGAAAATCAGCACTCCCAAATCCGAGGCCATGGTTCTCGACCGGAAACAGGTGCTTTGCCCTCTTCAGGTCGGTGGAGTGTCCTTGCCTCAAGTGGAGGAGTTTAAGTATCTTGGGGTCTTGTTCACGAGTGAGGGACAGATGGAGCGTGAGATCGATAGACAGATCGGAGCAGCATCTGCAGTGATAAGGTCGCTGTATCGGACCGTCGTGGTGAAGAGAGAGCTGAGTAGGGGGGTAAAGCTCTCGATTTACCGATCGATCTACGTTCCAATCCTCACCTATGGTCATGAGATTTGGCTCATGACCGAAAGAACGAGATCGCGAGTACAAGCGGCCGAGATGAGTTTCCTCCGCAGGGTGGCTGGGCGTTCCCTTAGAGATAGGGTGAGGAGCTCGGTCACTCGGGAGGAGCTCAGAGTCGAGCCGCTGCTCCTCCACATCGAAAGGAGTCAGTTGAGGTGGCTCGGGCATCTTTTCCGGATGCCCCCTGGACACCTCGCTGAAGAGGTGTTCCAGGTACTTCCCACTGGGAGGAGGCCCTGGGGAAGACCCAGGACACGCTGGAGGGACTACATCTCTCGGCTGGCTTGGGAACGCCTTGGGATTCCCCCGGAGGAGCTGGGGGAGGTGTGTGTGGATTGGGAGGTCTGGGTGGCTTTGCTTGAGCTGCTGCCCCCGCGACCCGACTCCGGATAAAGCGGAAGAAAATGGATGGATGGATGGAAGATAATGAAAACTATTTTGAGCTGAAGCGCGTTATAGGATGTACTGAATTCATGAAAATGTCTTTGGAAGAGCAGGTGCAGACCACGAGCATCTAATGCCCTGAGATCATGTGATCTGCCATGTTTGTGGGCATGAAAGGTTCACTCCAGTTAGCGTGACAAGTAAATTAATCGTTTTCTCGACACCTCGTCACACCTTGATGATTTAACCTGCGTATGCCGATCGTATTAAAAATGCTGGTATATGTCTAATAAGTTACGGGTACGTTTTGTGCAAGTTAAGAGCATGTTGAAGTACGACGATATATGTCGTAATACAGCGAGGACGTCAAAAAACTTTGGACATGCACAATATTTTCGATGCATGCGAGCACGTCTCATACGACCTCCATATGCAGGACATAAGTTGCAGGTACGTAATGCGAATGTTGACACACGTTTCTTGTAAGTTACTCGTAAACCAAAATACGTCCATTAATGTTGTCTATTGATTGACAGACAGTCCTAATGTGAAAAGTTCAGACTGTTTCAAATATTAAAACCATTCAAACACGGAGTAAATATAAAGTCTTAATCTGACTGGTTACATCGTTTCAGTTGGATTCAGCATCAGAGCCTGACGAAAACGTATCCACATAAAGCCTCCTGATTTTGTAAAACGACGTCTAAAAATACTTCAATTCCTTGTTGTGGCTGAAGAAACATTCCATTGGTGGTTTGTCTGCTCCCAGTGTGTTTCTCAGCCTGAACCAGAGAATGCCTGCGCTTTCTGCTACAACAAGACAATTAACTCCTGCTATGTAGTGGCAGCAGCCTCACATTGGGGTGAATGTGAGGCATTACTGTAAAATGCTTTGAGCATCTGATGCAGATGGAAAAGCACTATATAAATGCAGTCTATTTACCATTTATCCCATGACAAAATTAAAACCAAGACAAAAATAAAATTAAAATTAAATTGCTATGGTTGGCCTCCATGTGGAGAGTCTGCGTGACAGTGTACGTGTGCTCAGTGACGTGCTTGTAAATATCTACGTACTACACTTGCCAAACAAAAGGGTTCTGCCGGCAACAGTTAACAGTTTTGACCCGGACCATACCAACCCAGACCCCCTAGGTGGAAACAAGGCTGGTGGCATACGCTGGCTAAATTGTCAAGGTGTGACAGGGCCCTAAATCAAATCAAATCAATTTTATTTATATAGCGCCAAATCACAACAAACAGTTGCACCAAGGCGCTTTATATTGTAAGGAAAAAGCCATACAATAATAAACAATAATAAATAAGAAACAATGTGGTTTAGCATGTGGCTGCACCAATTGTCATGGACAAGAGGTATTCTAAAAGTTTCCATCAAATCCAGGAAAACAAGCTACATGATTAACAGCAACACAGCACAGGACAGGTAGGACATTTAAATGGACTGCATTTATATAGTGCTTTTCCATCTGCATTAGACAATCAAAGCGCTTTACAATAATGCCTCACATTCACCCCGATGTCTGGGTGCCATACAAGGTGCTCACGACACACCAGGAGCAACTAGGGGATTAAGGACCTTTCACAGGGGCCCTTAGTGATTTTCCGGTCAGACTGGGATTTGAACAGAGGATCCTCTGGTCTCAAGCCCAACGTTTAACCACTAGACCATCACCTCCCCCACACATCACATTAACAGGTACTTCCCTGAAAGTAAATAACTCTTTGATTTGGGTGGGGGGGTGGGGGGGGGGGTTAGGTAAATTACATTAAACCGAAAGTTATATTTCTTGCTTTTTACACCTCGGGTGAATCTACAGGCATATAGTGCATGTGTTAGCACTGTTGCCTCACAGCAAGAAGATCATGGGATCGAATCCCACCTGTGGCCTTTCTGCGTGTTTGCATGTTCTCCCTGTGTTTGTGTGGGTTTCCTCCGGGTGCTCCGGTTTCCTCCCACATTTAAAGGCATGCAGGTTAGGTGAATTGGAAACTTTATAATTGTCCAGGTCTCCCTTGCAAAAGTGATGGTGATCTCAATGGGACTAACCTGGTTAAATAAATGTTTTAAAAAAGCTGATGATACAGGAAAAAAAGGTGCTTATACTCCCGAAAATATGGCAATCACAGTTTTTTTCCCAACAGAGTTACATGTTTTAACAAATAAATGACTGTTGAACAATCATACAGGCGTCAATGAGCTTTAAGGAGTTAGACATTTGTCATTTCAGCACGAAAAACTCTGTGGTTCAAACAGAATCACATTTTAGACTTAATGGTACTTAACTTTCATCTCCACATGAAAATGATTTTATACTAATGTGAATTTTAAGAAATGGTGATCAGCAGGTGTTTTATGATCTATTTATATTGCAACTTTTGACAATCTCACGGGCTGATGTCACGATTACGATCGCAATGCAATTAATTGTGGAGCCTGACTTCTTCATGTGTGATCAGAGAAACTGTTTAGATGCTGAAACCCAACAAACAAATGTTTTACAACAAATTATTCCTTTCTCTCATCATCAATGTTTTCAACATATTTACAGGAGGTGGTCTGTGCTTCGTGTCAGGCCTTTTTGTGCACTGATCCAGCGTCTTTTTTGCATGTAAACATACAGGCTTTAGCACTGACAGGCACGAGGCAGAACAGTTTTTGAAGTTGTGCTTTTTGGCCTCCTGTCAGCAGCATGAGTGAAAAATAAGTTACAAACATATCAGTATAGCTGTGCTTAGGTTTGAAAGGAAACGTTCACTTGTTTAATCTCTTCAATGGTACAGGAATATAAAATTTTTAAATTTGCTTCTACATCTAAACTGTGAAGAAAGGGACACGGTGGCATTTTGCACATAAACTCGTGACGTGAAACAGAAAGCAGCCCGCACACAGACAGCAGTGAATGAGTGACACGTACCATATTTGACAAGGCGACTCGATCCTTCGGCACTATCAGAGTGATGTCAAACGTGGCTTTGATGGCCGGCTCATCCCAACAGGGAAAAGCTCTGCGAGCATCCGTGGCCTGGAGAGACGACACAGAATCAGACCGTCCGCTGAGCTGTTCAGCTCTAGTTTGTTAGATCCAGATGTTTCCCAGCCTGGATCTAGATTACAACACTGCTGCTGCTATGTCATCACTAAACAGGTTTCTCATGGCTTCTCCCCATTTATGATTCTGAGGTCACAGACATGGAACCAAACGTTGAATTGGCACAAATTTTACACCGGATGCCCTTCCTGATGCAATTCTAGATATACAGAGCGAACGAGGCACGGGCGGGCATGGAGCAGGAACCTTCTGTTTTGGATGCAAATACACCACCTTCAAGCTAATCCTCTCGACTCTAAAATACAGTCTACAATTTATGCCCATTTTTGCATCATCTCCCACCTGCAGTGAAAATTTTTGAATCTCGACACAAACGTCTGTCGATATTTACTTTAATGCAGAAAGCACACTGATGTAAACCTGTAACATATCTCACAGATATCACACGTATGTAACAGGGCTGATCCACATCCGATAACAACACTGGATAATTAAGTCACATGAACAGCTTTAGCCTGGAGCACAATGGAAAACCATGAGGTGACGTGTTCCGTGCTGGCCAGTGGTGTCAAAAGTACACACATTTGTTACTTAAGTAGAAGTATAGATACTGCAGTTTAAAAACACTCTGGTAAAAGTTGAAGTATCAACTTGACCTCTTTACTCAAGTAAAAGTGAAAAAGTATGTGCTCCAAAACCTACTTAAAGTATAAAAGTACGTATAAAGTAACCTTAAAAAAAAAAAAGGTAGATGCCACTATATGAATTGAAAGCTTAATTTAAAATCTGATTCGTTCTACATGTGGCCCAAGACCCAAAACCCAAAATTACCCCCCAACACCACCTGCATGAAAATGTTTCAATTCTAGAAGCTCTGAAATGCAATCTGGGACTATTCCAGACAATAAACTGGAGTGAGTGCAGCATCCATTTAGTGAAGGAAAAAAAAAAAAACAACAAAAAAAAAACAACACAACTTTTCCTTATTCAAATTCATTCCAGTAGTATTCTGCTCTTACAAGGATGCAGCAGTTTTCTAGTTTGGCAGATAGTTCTGGAGAAAATCACTGAAGAAATTAACACATTGACAATATGGTTTGACCGAAACAAACTGTCATTAAATAAGACAGGGATGAAGTGGAGGTGTAAGAGTCACTAGGTGTTCACAGGAAACACTTATTTATGTATGTATGTATTTATGTATGTTCATTGTTAGTTGCTTTTATATTTTCTGTTGTGTTTCTATTGAGGTTCTTTTTGCCTCTCTCTAAAATTGTATATAATAATCATTAGATTATTGATATATAAACAAAAATAAATTTAAGAAATATTACAATTTGAAAACAAATGCACAAGAACGTGATGAGACCTGCAATTGCTTAATGCTTTTAACATTGAAAACGCCATAGACACGCTATTGCGTTAGCGTCGCTCCCGTTTTTAAGTTATAAAATACATCACCTGTTTCAGAAGACCATAACAGGTCGGTTTAACGTAGAAAAAGGTAAATAATACTCACAGAAGTATGCTCTTTAGGATTTTAGCGGGGGAAAATTAAGCGAAAGAAAGAAAGAATAAACGAAGCAATAGGTCAAAGCATTCAATCTGCGAACCACTGCTTCGATTGGTTCACGGTTCAAAGCAAAGCCGCGCTGCAGAAAAGTTGATTACAGGCGCACATGACGTGAAATATATATATATATAAAAATTAAACTGAAGCCAAGAGTAACGAGGCTGTTTGTTTTAAAAATGTAAGGAATAGAAAGTACAGATACTTGTGTGAAAATGTAATGAGTAGAAGTCAGAAGTAGGCAGAAAAATAAGTAATGGAGTAAAGTACAGATACCTAAAAAGTGTACTTAAGTACAGTAACGAAGTATTTGTATTTCGTTACTTGACACCTCTGGTGCTGGCCAGCTGTCACATTACAGCATGCATCACTCACTTTAACAAACAGCCTGTCTGCAAAAAAACAAAAAAACAAAACAAAACAGGAAGATGAAAATAAAATTTTGTTTTTGGATAACCAAAATGCAGGAAACATTAAAAAGCAGAGGTGCTGTGGATTAACGTCCTGCAAAGTCAATGAATTTTCCTACAGCGGTGGTCAGAGAGAGAGTTTAAGTCAAGAGAACTAACCTCAGCACTTAAACAGCCAAAACTAGTCAAACTATGGAAGCACAGAGGGACACATTACTGAGTAGTTTTTGTTGAAGAAATGTGGATCATGTCACCAATTTTAATTCAAGCTTTACTGTCCACATTTTACTTCTTCTTTCTGCAGGTGTATTAAACAATAATAACAACAAGAGAAATCATAAATTTCTGATGTCAGCCAATACGGATTTGATCACCTCCAAAATTTAATGAAGTCTTCCATGTTGGGAAAGTGTAGTGACACGGACCCACAACAGGGGGCGTAAATGAATGGACAATGACTGAGCCGAAAATAGAACACTTTACTGTTGTGAATGTGCACAACGAAATACAGACGATTACAGAATTTTGTATGTAGTCAGTCTACAAAGGTGACGTGTGGGCAAACTCGAGTATTGAAGACGTCCGTCCAGAGAGGAGCCGGAACCCACACGATTTCCACCGCCACCGAACCCGGAGAATACTGGAGCCGCCAAGTCCCGAGTCCCCAGGTGGTCACCGTCTCCGGCTGTCGGATCTGATACTGCTGGCAGGAAGCAGAAACAATCATGGGTGGGTGTGAGCACACACCCAGCAAACAGTCAGCAAAAAACAGTCTTTAGTTTCCAACGGAGGGAAAACCTCCACCTCCAATCCAGAAACCCGGCACGTGCAGTATTAGTGAGTACTTATCGAAGTTTGGCGTGGGGAGCGAAGACGTCAGCCCTCCACGAACCACAAACCCAGCCTCCAGCTGCAAGCACTCACAGAAACGACTGCAAACAATACAGAAGCAAAAACTGTCTGTGAAAGACTCAAAAAACGGCTGAGCAGTTTACCTTCTTGGCTTGAAGATATCTCGGCAGGGAGGTGGAGTTGCTGCCCGGCTTTTATGGAGATGGTGATGAATTGGTGATGAGTGACAGCTGTCAGGTGGTGATGAGAGACAGCTGTCATTCCCGGCTGCTCCCGTGAGGCGGCTGCGCCCTCTCGTGCCTGAAGCCCGCACTTCAGGCAGGGCGCCCTCTGGTGGTGGGTCAGCAGTACCTCCTCTTCAGCAGCCCACACAACATTCCATGCCCTTATATCTATCTGTGGTGAAAATTTTGTTAAAATCTCTGCAGTAGTTTTGACATATTCCTGCTAACAGACAGAGAAGTAAATAAACAAACACTGATAATTTTATTACATCCTTGGGGGACGTAATAATAATAATAATAATTTTACAGCAACAAAGACGTCACTCCCCCCCGAACAGATTAAATGTGGGGAGAAAAAAAAAACAAAAAACAAAAAAAAACACCGTAGTTTCAGGCTGAAGTTTTTCGCAGCAGCAGAAAGATGCGTTCAAACTTTCTCTCCTCACACTGAAGATATTTCTAAATACATCTTATTTTTACCCATTAATCATAAAGATTAGATGAACATTACCGAGTTACAAAAACAATCTGAAGCTGCAAACCTACCACACAGTAAAACACAGCTGGTGTCTGCAGTACATTTTTCTGGAGTATTTTTTGCATCCTTTGTGTACTTTTACACACTTATAACTGCTTCATATGTTTGAACCAGGTGTGACCAAAGTGTCAGAAAACCAGCACGTGAATATCTGGAGGAGTTTGAGGTTTGGCTCGTGATTCATGGCCAAGCTTCATCACAAACATGTAAACACAGCTGTATTTTAGAAAGCACACAGTTACTGCAGGACTTTATTTGGACAAAGTTTTGATTATTTCACAGCACATTAGAGCTGAAAGCACAATAAAGACGGGTTTGCAGACGAGAATGCATGTTTTAACCACATCAGAAAATAACAGCACATACTGTGCATGTGTGTGCGCACGAGCACTGATCCCTTTTCAGGAGGGACCAGAAGTAATTGGACATCATCTGTTGGGCCATTTCATGCCCGTTTGTTATTTATCATTACTAAAGTCAAGAAGTCAACAGATAAAAAGTCTGGAGTTGATTTAAAGTGACACATATCTCTTGAAGTTCAGTGTGGTAAATCTGCCTACAGCAGGCTGTCAGAAAAAAGTGAGTGTACATGAAGGAGACAAGTGAGGGGAGCCATCAAGACGCTGGCAACAGCTCCCATGCACCTTCCAGCAAACTTGTCAATAAAATAGTGAAAGAATGTCACACTTGGCCGTGACCAGGTGAGCAGACAATTGGATTTGGTACCGTTAAACTAGAGAGGACTCACAGAAAATGACAATGACCTTGTTTATTGTACGGATGTACTGTACTGCCCTGAATATAAGACTGGTGTCGTCCCCCCACCAAGAAATACATCTGGGAAATATGAGGTTGCCTTATAATCACTGACCAGTTGCAAATGCTGCTTCTCTGCATTTTAACACTCACTCACTTATCCGGGTTCAGGTGTTAGGGGCAACAGTTCCAGCAGGGGACCCCAAACTTCCCTTTCCCAGGGCACATTAAACACCTCTGACTGGGGGATACAGAGGCATTCCCAGGCCAGTGTGGAGACATAATCTCTCATTTTAACACTACAATCACTTATCTACACAACTTTAACAAGATCACCACAAGAACCAGCATAAAACATTCAAATACACGAGCAATCGGAGATTTCTGACATCCACCAATCCTTATCACCTCCAAAATTCAGTGGACTCTTCCATGGCCTAATATCGATCTGTGGTACAAAATTGGTGAGAATCCATGAAGTAGTTTTGAAGTAATCCTTCAAAGCCTATATAAAGTGAAAGCTTGATCCAGAATCTGGATCTGAATCACCTCCAAAATGTAATGGAGTCTTCCATGGCCTAACATGCATCCGTGGTGAAAATTTGGTAAGAATCTGTCAGGCAGGTTTGGCGTAATCCTTCAAAAAATATATAAAGTGAAACTTGATCCAGAATCCAGATCACCTCCAGAATTTAATGGACTCTTCCAAGGCCTAATATGTATGTGTGCTGAAAATTTCGTCAAAATCTGTCATGTAGTTTTGACGTAATTCTTCAAAGCATATATAAAGTGAAATCTTGATCCAGAATCTGGATTTGGATCCGGATCACCTCAAAAATTTAATGGAGTCTTACATGGCCTAATATATCTGTGTTGAAAATTTCAAAATCCGTGCAGTAGTTTTGACGTAATCCTGCTAACAGACAGACAGACAAATAAACGCAGGTGATTTTATTATGTCCTTGGCGAACGTAACAACAACAAATCACAATTATTTACCATTTTAAGTTCTCCCAGGAGCCCTTGCACTCCTGTTGCAATGTCAAAGTGAATTCTTTCTCTGACTTTGCTACCGGTACAAAGAAGCTCCTGTTTCACCAACTCCACATTCCCCCTACCTCATCCGTGGACCCCATGGGTATTTCTGCTGCTCAAACTGGATCAGGAGAGATTAAGAGAGCAGCAAAGTCACACCACGTCGTGCACAGTTTATTTCTGCCTTTGAAGACCGACTCTACGGCAGCTACTGCTGCAGAGTTCATGCACGTTACAACTCCTCCTAAGGGTGCAATCTAGTCCCTCTCCCTTTCACGGTCACTGTTTTCATTAGCAAATTTTCAAACAAAAGCATTTACTTTTTCAAAAAAATAACATTTGGTTGCAAAATATGTCTAAAGAGTGATCTTATAATCTGGGCCAACTTATATTCAGACAAATACAATAATTGCCATCAAATTAAAGATGACTATCTGTACTGAGTGTTCAGACTCATTTACTTTAAACTCTAACATACTGTGATTTCACCCGATTTTAGGGAAAGCTGTATCAATCAATCAATCAATCAATTTTTTTTATATAGCGCCAAATCACAACAAACAGTTGCCCCAAGGCGCTTTATATTGTAAGGCAAGGCCATACAATAATTATGTAAACCCCCAACGGTCAAAACGACCCCCTGTGAGCAAGCACTTGGCTACAGTGGGAAGGAAAAACTCCCTTTTAACAGGAAGAAACCTCCAGCAGAACCAGGCTCAGGGAGGGGCAGTCTTCTGCTGGGACTGGTTGGGGCTGAGGGAGAGAACCAGGAAAAAGACATGCTGTGGAGGGGAGCAGAGATCGATCACTAATGATTAAATGCAGAGTGGTGCATACAGAGCAAAAAGAGAAAGAAACAGTGCATCATGGGAACTCCCAGCAGTCTACGTCTATAGCAGCATAACTAAGGGATGGTTCAGGGTCACCTGATCCAGCCCTAACTATAAGCTTTAGCAAAAAGGAAAGTTTTAAGCCTAATCTTAAAAGTAGAGATGGTGTCTGTCTCCCTGATCTGAATTGGGAGCTGGTTCCACAGGAGAGGAGCCTGAAAGCTGAAGGCTCTGCCTCCCATTCTACTCTTACAAACCCTAGGAACTACAAGTAAGCCTGCAGTCTGAGAGCGAAGCGCTCTATTGGGGTGATATGGTACTACGAGGTCCCTAAGATAAGATGGGACCTGATTATTCAAAACCTTATAAGTAAGAAGAAGAATTTTAAATTCTATTCTAGAATTAACAGGAAGCCAATGAAGAGAGGCCAATATGGGTGAGATATGCTCTCTCCTTCTAGTCCCCGTCAGTACTCTAGCTGCAGCATTTTGAATTAACTGAAGGCTTTTTAGGGAACTTTTAGGACAACCTGATAATAATGAATTACAATAGTCCAGCCTAGAGGAAATAAATGCATGAATTAGTTTTTCAGCATCACTCTGAGACAAGACCTTTCTAATTTTAGAGATATTGCGTAAATGCAAAAAAGCAGTCCTACATATTTGTTTAATATTTGCATTGAAGGACATATCCTGATCAAAAATGACTCCAAGATTTCTCACAGTATTACTAGAGGTCAGGGTAATGCCATCCAGAGTAAGGATCTGGTTAGACACCATGTTTCTAAGATTTGTGGGGCCAAGTACAATAACTTCAGTTTTATCTGAGTTTAAAAGCAGGAAATTAGAGGTCATCCATGTCTTTATGTCTGTAAGACAATCCTGCAGTTTAGCTAATTGGTGTGTGTCCTCTGGCTTCATGGATAGATAAAGCTGGGTATCATCTGCGTAACAATGAAAATTTAAGCAATACCGTCTAATAATACTGCCTAAGGGAAGCATGTATAAAGTGAATAAAATTGGTCCTAGCACAGAACCTTGTGGAACTCCATAATTAACTTTAGTCTGTGAAGAAGATTCCCCATTTACATGAACAAATTGTAATCTATTAGACAAATATGATTCAAACCACCGCAGCGCAGTGCCTTTAATACCTATGGCATGCTCTAATCTCTGTAATAAAATTTTATGGTCAACAGTATCAAAAGCAGCACTGAGGTCTAACAGAACAAGCACAGAGATGAGTCCACTGTCCGAGGCCATAAGAAGATCATTTGTAACCTTCACTAATGCTGTTTCTGTACTATGATGAATTCTAAAACCTGACTGAAACTCTTCAAATAGACCATTCCTCTGCAGATGATCAGTTAGCTGTTTTACAACTACCCTTTCAAGAATTTTTGAGAGAAAAGGAAGGTTGGAGATTGGCCTATAATTAGCTAAGATAGCTGGGTCAAGTGATGGCTTTTTAAGTAATGGTTTAATTACTGCCAACTACATAGCCAACTACATAGCCAACTAACAAAGATAGATTGATCATATTTAAGATCGAAGCATTAAATAATGGTAGGGCTTCCTTGAGCAGCCTGGTAGGAATGGGGTCTAATAGACATGTTGATGGTTTGGATGAAGTAACTAATGAAAATAACTCAGACAGAACAATCGGAGAGAAAGAGTCTAACCAAATACCGGCATCACTGAAAGCAGCCAAAGATAACGATACGTCTTTGGGATGGTTATGAGTAATTTTTTCTCTAATAGTTAAACTTTTGTTAGCAAAGAAAGTCATGAAGTCATTACTAGTTAAAGTTAATGGAATACTCAGCTCAATAGAGCTCTGACTCTTTGTCAGCCTGGCTACAGTGCTGAAAAGAAACCTGGGGTTGTTCTTATTTTCTTCAATTAGTGATGAGTAGAAAGATGTCCTAGCTTTACGGAGGGCTTTTTTATAGAGCAACAGACTCTTTTTCCAGGCTAAGTGAAGATCTTCTAAATTAGTGAGACGCCATTTCCTCTCCAACTTACGGGTTATCTGCTTTAAGCTACGAGTTGTGAGTTATACCACGGAGTCAGGCACTTCTGATTTAAAGCTCTCTTTTTTAGAGGAGCTACAGCATCCAAAGTTGTCTTCAATGAGGATGTAAAACTATTGACGAGATACTCTATCTCACTTACAGAGTTTAGGTAGCTACTCTGCACTGTGTTGGTATATGGCATTAGAGAACATAAAGAAGGAATCATATCCTTAAACCTAGTTACAGCGCTTTCTGAAAGACTTCTAGTGTAATGAAACTTATTCCCCACTGCTGGGTAGTCCATCAGAGTAAATGTAAATGTTATTAAGAAATGATCAGACAGAAGGGAGTTTTCAGGGAATACTGTTAAGTCTTCTATTTCCATACCATAAGTCAGAACAAGATCTAAGATATGATTAAAGTGGTGGGTGGACTCATTTACTTTTTGAGCAAAGCCAATAGAGTCTAATAATAGATTAAATGCAGTGTTGAGGCTGTCATTCTCAGCATCTGTGTGGATGTTAAAATCGCCCACTATAATTATCTTATCTGAGCTAAGCACTAAGTCAGACAAAAGGTCTGAAAATTCACAGAGAAACTCACAGTAACGACCAGGTGGACGATAGATAATAACAAATAAAACTGGTTTTTGGGACTTCCAATTTGGATGGACAAGACTAAGAGTCAAGCTTTCAAATGAATTAAAGCTCTGTCTGGGTTTTTGATTAATTAATAAGCTGGAATGGAAGATTGCTGCTAATCCTCCGCCCCGGCCCGTGCTACGAGCATTCTGACAGTTAGTGTGACTCGGGGGTGTTGACTCATTTAAACTAACATATTCATCCTGCTGTAACCAGGTTTCTGTAAGGCAGAATAAATCAATATGTTGATCAATTATTATATCATTTACCAACAGGGACTTAGAAGAGAGAGACCTAATGTTTAATAGACCACATTTAACTGTTTTAGTCTGTGGTGCAGTTGAAGGTGCTATATTATTAACACAAACACTCGCATAACCCTCATACCCTCCTGCAGTTATGTTGCAACACTGCTGGCTCTTAAAGCTGCATCCAGCTTGATTAAAACAAACATTATTCCAACTAGGTTTACCTCAAATTGTGTGACCGCAGCATAGCGAGTTTCTCCTCCGGAGGTTGTGTATTTACTTCTATAGAACCCCTTCATTTTGTCATTCAGCTCCCCCACAAAGTCTATCTTCAATGTGCCGGAGCCTGGGGAGGCGTACACAAAACAAGGTTAGACCATCTGCTTAGCCACAAACAATGAGAGAGTCTTACCTCTGTATGTATGGCAGTAGAGCCAGTCTTACCTTTGTGCAGAGGGCTTGGAAAAGACAGAGTGACTTTCTCATCCTCATTCTGATAGTTGAATCCTGTCGCATTAATTTCTAGAAAGGAAGAAACAATAAAGAGACTCACTGAGACTCATGTGTGCCAGTACCAACAGGGATTTTATGTCAGGTGGCATATAATAAAATAATGATTAACATAATCTGTACTTTCAATTACAATTAAATTCAGTAATGAAGAAAGGGAGGGGAAAAAACGAGAAAATTAAATTGCGCTTACCGACTCCTCCCTGTGGAGCAAAGGAGGCTGTGATGATGTCGATGTCAGCACAGTTCATCACAATCTGATTTGTGGCTTGTGTAACCTGTAGACGGTGACAAAGGTGCAGAACAAATCATACAGTGACATAACAATTCATAATCCCAGTCTACACTGTAAAGATTATATGAATATAAATCTCACATGGGATTAGGCTGTGCCACAGTCTGACACAGCAAAAGAATTACTTATGTATTTAAATATTTTGTCCACTGGCAAATTGGTTAGTTTCCCATGAGTGGGGTGCTAATGGAAAATGTCACATTTCCACAGAGATCTGCGCTGAGCAGAAGGATTTTCTTAGTTTGCTGGATTTGAGTGGAGTTTGTCATGGTCAGAAAGCATGACACTATAATTCCTCACTTTTTGTGTGAGAACATCAAACAATGCCGCTGCACTGCCTCACTGAGAGAGAGAGAGAGAAAAAAAACAGTCTTTCTTAAAGACATGGAAGTGTGCTCCATGTTGTTGCTGCACTGGTCTTTTCTTGGCTTGTGCTGAAGCTTTGGCCAATCAGAAGCCCAGAATGAAATGTCAGATAGGTGCAGAAAAAAAAAAAAAAAAAAAAGACAAGCAGAGTACAAAACGGCAAACAAATGTGCAGGTAGTGGGAAAGCTCTCCACTTGGTCTCTGCTCAAAGTTTTTAACATGCACAAAACTTTCTGAAGAACTTAGCAGACATTACCTGACAAGGAACTCATTTTGCGGATGGGAAAAGGACTTGTTGGACAAAAACGAACCTCCGATACCTGTAGTATCAGATCCTCATATGTTTCCTTGATCAGTCAATGTGACCGGGGATTTTAAGACCTTGTTCAATGGCCATGTGTGAATGGTGAGGATTTGAAGTAGTAAGTAAGTAAGTACATTTAATTTATAAAACATTTAAAACACAGCTTCCATTGACCAAGGTGCTGTACAAAAAGTAGATAAAATAGTAAAACAGCTAAAAACATAAAATAATAATACTTAAAAAAAAACAGCAAGGGACAAACACAAAACTACAGAGTGGCACAAGAAATGAAAAGATTAGGAGGCTGGAAAGGCCAGAGAATACAGATGGCTTTTTAAACCTATATTTAAATGTAGAACTGGAGGGAGCACCTCTGGCATCTGAAGGCAACTAATTCCACAGTTGTGGGGCAGCAACTCAGCATCACCTGGTCTCAAGCCTGGAGCTGATGTTTTGTTTTGATATTTTATGTACAACTGTGCTGTAGTACAAATTACCTCGCTTGGAGGACATTAAAAGTTATCTCAAAGACGGACGTCACAATGTCAAAGCTGTAGGAGGCGGCAAGTGATGAATTTCAAGCTCAAAACTTTGTTCCGTTTTAGGGTCAGACATAACAACGGGGGCTGTACCAACAGCAATTCAGTTTGCCTATGGCAGTGCATCAGTGGCACCCCCCCCCCCCAACAGACACAAAAGAAGTGCCACTTTTGGTGTTCCAAATTTTTTTTTTGTTTTTATTCATTTGTTGGAAATTTCTCATGTACCACTTGAGGACAAATGTGTGTAACCCGACAGGTACACCTAAACTATGTTGTACAGCTTTACAAACTACCAATATAATAAACATTTAAAGTTGGTATTGCCTTCAACATATAGAGTTTACTATTATTACACTTGTTTAAAATGGCATTCATGAAATGCTGACATACAAGTTGTAAACACTTTTTATTTTACTTTCATTCTTGGTCAGAAGAGTTTGCAGTGAGTGAGTGAGTGAGTGAGGGCTGGGAGGGGGAGTTGACACAATTTAACAAAAACTGGCGAGCTAACTGGAACTTGTGTAGCCAAAATATGACAAACGCCATTAATTGAACTTTGAAACAGTTAGCAACAACTGTTAGTATATGTTTACCTGCTTATTGACTGCAGTTGGACAAAAGAATCAGGAAACATTCATATGACGATGACTGTTGGATGTTTACTGACAGTCACGACAAACTCATGGAACTTGGAAATGTCTATGCTTACAAAGTCGTGTGAAGCCAGATGCAGTGTCGGACAGCACCTCGTTATTCTCCGTGGCTGCTATGTGCCATCTGAGAAGTAAAATCAGCAGGCTGTAGTTGTGTGTTGCAACAGTTATTATTTATAACTTGGTTTGTCCATTCTGATTTTCACTTACTGCATGTAATTTTTATTGTTTGCTTCATAAACACACTGCCACTTACAACACATCCGGAAGCATAAGTGACTGTACATCTCAGCAACATAAGGCTACAAAAAAAATTATATATATATATATATATATATATATATATATATATATATATATATATATAGTGTGCCGGGGGGGTGTTGACACAATATGAAAACGTGTTGACACAATATGAAAACATGTGACAGGCTTACATACCACACAGATTTATGGCTGTGTGCACTAATCCTGACCTTCATGCTATGTGGCACTGCTGGTTGCACCACCCTGCTCTCAGCTGCACAAACACTAATTATAAAGCATGCTGAGCAAACGGATCACAGACATGCCGCGGTACATCCGGTCCACCCTGCTTCACCGTGGCTCATACAAACTGTACAACAACACAACCTCCCCTGTGTACAAAAATGTCACTTCTCAAGAATAAAAAAGTAGAATAATAAAAAAAAAAAATCATCAAAACCACTTTGAGAAGAGACGACATGTAGCACTTGAACTGTTCTGTGATCACTGCCCAAAAGCTTTTTAAATTATTTTCCACTAAGAGGAGGAAATGTTAACGCAGTGTTCACACAGTAAAGCTGAATGTGATTCAGTGTTTTATTGTGCATTTGATAAAGTTATGACACTTTTTTATTGAACTCGGCAGGTTTTAAGGTGCGACTGGGTGGAACGCTGAAATGTGTTCCTTATCTGCTGCTTTTACCACAATACCACAGTCTGCTAAGGTGGAAACAGATGAAGTACTTGTCACATTTAGCAAGTGTGTTTATTGTAAGCTGAAAAATCACAAAGGCCTTCTGTGCACTTCCTGATGACTCATTTCAAAGATTCTTTTTTTTCCCCACTTTCATTTCTCATTAGACTCAAGTTTTGGATGACATACATTATAACTTATTTAGAACTTGTAAACCCTGCTTGGAGTGCCACGGCAAGCAGAAGCCACAGTTCAGTGAACCACTTCTTTTTCCTACAAAATGCACAGACTACTACAGACAAGACATATTATTACCCTAATCTGAAGGGTTAGACCTATATGATGATTTTTTTTTTTAACCAAAATGCATACAAAGAAGAAAAAAAAAACAACAACAACTCTGTCATCTATAAATAATTACTCATACCTACTTATCCCAGAGTGTTGTGAGGGCTAAAGGCTGCAGAATTAATCAATAAATCCACACACATTTACAAGATACTACAACAACCTGGTATATAAAAATAAAAGGACTGCATCTTGCTTCATTATATGAAGCAGACAAGTGCTTTACAATGATGCCTCACATTCACCCATTCACACACCAATGTTAGTAAGCTGCCATGAAAGGTGCTGAACTGCACACGGGGAGAAATTTAGGATTAAGACGCTGCCCAAGGGCCATGAGAATGGTGGTGATTTGAGCTGAGTATCCTTTGGTCACAAGCTCAATGTTTTTTTGTTTTTGTTTTTATGTTTTAAGTGTCTGTGCTGCAATACAAATTACCTCATTTGGAGGATATTAAAAGTTATCTCAAAGACAGACATCACAGCATCGAAGCTGTAAAGGGACCTGACGAATCTCAAGATCAAAACTGTTCCATTTTAGGGTTGTGCAGTTCTAATAGCACTTCACGGTTTGCGTATGGTAAAGTGTCAATAGCCCCCCCACCACCACACCACACCCCACTTTAGCGCATCAAATTTTTGGCTGATTTCTTAGAAGTTTCTCCCCTGACATACACCTAAACCATGTTGGACAGCTGTATGAACTACCAATGCTAAGGCAGTGTAAGCAGAAATGAGCGTGTATTCTGTGAGTCGATGGAATAAAATTAGGCTGAGACTCTGTAGTTGTTACCACACTCAGTAGCTGGCAATCAATTCACCCTATTGAGGTTTCAAATCCTGCAAAATCTTGCAAGATCTCAGAGAGATGGCTGTCACTGCGAGATGTATATTATTATATATATATTATTACGTATATAATATTAAAGGATTATTAACTGAGCTTGAGGTCTGCACAGGAAAAATGACAGACCAATCTGTACAGACTGAGCAAGTGAGATTAATAATTAGTTTATTATATGGCTGTTGGGAGGTGTGTTTTTGTCTTGTTGGTCTTCATTTTGCATGTCCACTTCGAGCTTGTTTGCTGTTAATTCCTCCCATTCAAACTGGTCAGTGTAATAAAATTTGCTCTGAGAATTTGTCCTCTTCATCACTCATAATTTCTTTGTTTTATTTCGTGCCATGAAAATTGGAAACAAAGTTGCAAATCTGACCGATTGTCATGGAAATTGTCTGATACATAAAATATCAGACTGGATATCAGCCCAACAGAGTGCGCATACTGTCGTAACCACATAATAAACACATAGTGATAGATATATAAATAATAATAATTATTATTATTAGCCTATTATGGTTTCACGACTACAGAATCAGTTCCATAAAAATAATAAAGTTTACTATTATTCGGCTTGTTTAAAGTGCCACTCATGGAATGCCGACATTTAAGTTGGGAGCACTTTTTATTATTTTACTTTCATTCTCGGTCAGAGGAGTTTGGAGGGAGGGAGGGACGGAGAGAGTGAGTGTTGCCATGATTTAGCAAACATTGGCTAACTAGCTGCTACCTGTGTAGCCAAAATACAATATAACCGTCTTTAACTGGTTAGTTAACACAGCCTGAAAGTTAAGTAATAATGTTTGGCGACAATAAAGTTGAGTGACACACGACAGTTACTTTTGGCGACCTCTGAGCTCCTTGTGAAGTCGTTTAAACGCTGTTAGCAGCTAAAGCCCCACGACGGTACGTGACAGTCAGTGGAAGCGGACACGAGGGTGGACTGTAACTGTTAGCTTCAGGCTCGGCAGCATCGAATAACGCAGAGAAATCGAAACAGATTTTACTTCTCCTGCCATTTTGGTCTTTATAAAAGTTTTTTAGTAAAAACTCGTCAGCGGCTGCTAGCATGTCACAAACTAGCTAGTTCCGAAAGGAACACTGTCTGACAGATTACATAACAAAATAAATCTCTTTCCACGCACGGAGAAAACTCTCCCCGTGTGAGTGTGAGACACGTACCTCCACCTGAGCCTCCAGCTTGCCCTCGAACGTGAAGTTAATCAGGTCGGGTTTCAGGCACAAGCCGTAGTTAACGGGGCACACGTCGGTCGGTAACCGAACGAAGGGCCTCTTTTCGGTCATAGCTGCTGGATTTTGGCCCGGTACGCGGAAGAAAGCGGTGCAGTGTGTGCTAGTTCTTAAGTTTATTATGCTACAGGCGAGCCGAACGGGCTTCAGGACTGCGAGAGGACAGCGGACAGTGACTGTGTACAGCACCAACAGCGGAACCCTGCGACCCACGAACGACATCAACTGAACTGAACCCTCACAGGCTGCGAGCGGAGCGCCGTTACGTCTGAAGCTTCGAAACATGGATCGCACCATTGTGTCGAGCGCAGTTTCGTTTGTGTAAAATCTCTGCACCGCTCATTGGACGAAGAGAATGACGCCACGTTACCACGCCCTCTGTCAGTCATTATTAAATCTTTATTTTTCTGTGTGTTTTCATATCTTCAGAATCATATCTTCAGCATGGCAGTGGGTATTAGGACCATCCATCCATCCATTTTCTTCTGCTTTATCCGGAGTCGGGTCACGGGGGCAGCAGCTCAAGCAAAGCCGCCCAGACCTCCCGATCCACACACACCTCCCCCATCTCCTCCGGGGGAACCCCAAGGCGTTCCCAAGCCAGCCAGAGATGTAGTCCCTCCAGCGTGTCCTGGGTCTTCCCCGGGGCCTCCTCCCGATGGGACGTGCCCGGAACACCTCTCCAGCGAGGCGTCCAGGGGGCATCCGGAAAAGATGCCTGAGCCACCTCAACTGGCTCCTTTCAACGTGGAGGAGCAGCGGCTCGACTCCAAGCTCCTCCCGAGTGACCGAGCTCCTCACCCTATCTCTAAGGGAGCGCCCAGCCACCCTGCAGAGGAAACTCATCTCGGCCGCTTGTACTCGCGATCTCGTTCTTTCGGTCATGAGCCAAATCTCATGACCATAGGTGAGGATTGGAACGTAGATCGATCGGTAAATCGAGAGCTTTGCCCCCCTACTCAGCTCTCTCTTCACTATGACGGTCCGATACAGCGACCGCATCACTGCAGACGCACCGATCCATCTATCAATCTCACGCTCCATCCGTCCCACACTCATGAACAAGACCCCGAGATACTTAAACTCCTCCACTTGAGGCAAGGACACTCCACCGACCTGTAGAGGGCAAAGCACCTTTTTCCGGTCGAGAACCATGGCCTCGGATTTGGAGGTGTTGACTTTCATCCCGGATGCTTCACACTCGGCTGCAAACCGCCCCAGTGCACACTGAAGGTCCTGATTTGACGAAGCCAGCAGAACCACATCGTCCACAAACAGCAGAAACGAGATTCTGTGGTTCCCAAACCAGACCCCCTCTACACCCTGGCTGCGCCTAGAAATTCTGTCCATAAAAATAATGAACAGAACCAGTGACAAAGGGCAGCCCTGGCGGAGGCCAACGTGCTCCTGGAAACAGGTTTGACTTACTACCGGCAATGCGAACCAAGCTCCTGCTGTGGTCGTACAGGGACCGGATAGTCCTTAGCAAAGGACCCCGGACCCCGTACTCCCGGAGCACCCCCCCACAGGGTGCCCCGAGGGACACTGTCGAATGCCTTCTCCAGATCAACAAAGCACGTGTACTGCTTGGGCGAACTCCCATGAACCCTCAAGCACCCGATGGAGCGTGTAGAGCTGGTCCAGTGTGCCGCGACCAGGACAGAAACCACACTGCTCCTCCTGAGTCCGAGGTTCGACTATTGGTCGAATTCTCCTCTCCAGTACTCTGGAATAGACCTTACCGGGGAGGCTGAGGAGTGTGACCCCCTGTAGTTGGAACACACCCTCCAGTCCCCCTTCTTAAACAGAGGGACCACCACCCCGGTCTGCCAATCCAGAGGCACTGTCCCCGACCGCCACGCGATGTTGCAGAGGCGTGTCAGCCAAGACAGTCCCACAACATCCAGAGACTTAAGGTACTCAGGATGGATTTCATCCACCCCAGGAGCTTTGCCACCGAGGAGCTTTCTAACCACCTCGGTCACTTCGGCCTGGGTAATGGATGAGTCCACCTCTGAGTCCCCAGTCTCTGCTTCCTCTTCGGAAGACATGACGATGGGATTGAGGAGATCCTCGAAGTATGACTGGGGATGTTGTCAGTATTAGGACCATCTGAGATTAAAATAGGACGGCTTAATGAAGATTTCTGTTGCTTGTATATTGTGTATGGTAAATTGTGTGGTCCAAGAAATTTAAAAAGGGTAATTGTAATAAATATCTTGATTTTTAAGTTCAGCATGTAATCTTGACTTGAAGGTGTTGATGTTTTCAGCTGTTACTGTATGACAAGATAGCTTGTTCCAGATGGGGATGACTCAGGTGGCGAAGAAGTGCTTTCGTGGACCTGTTTCTGGTTGTACCTGTAACTTATAGGGGTGACCTCGTGTTGTTGTTGCCAGGCTGGTCTCGAAGAGCACCTTAACACCACACACCGAGCAGTCTGTGATGGTGGCCATATCGTCAATGCCTCTGATGACCTTGAAGCATTGCAGAAGGTCTGCTCTCTGACGTCTATACAGTTGCGTTGGTAGATTGAGGTGCTTCAGGCGATCCTCATAACTGACGTGCCGAATCTCTCATACCAGCTTTGTTGCCAGTCGTTGGATGCGCTCAATCTTATCCATGTCCTTCTTGAAGAATGGGGCGTGCTACAAATTACAATCCAGCTCTACAAATTTGTAGAGCTGGAGAAAGACTTTCATGTCAGGGTACCTGAAGGTACGGGCCAGACATCCTAGGATCCGGTTGGCTTTGACTGTGATCTCCTCCACATGAGCTGAAAAGGTCAGCTTGGAGTCAGTAATGACACCGAGGTCCTTCTCAGCGTCCACCTTTGTGAGTTTCTCCTCTTTTGTCGCGGGGATGATTTGCAGAGATGCTGTGCACCTGTTTTATCACATGCATTTTACTGCTGTGCTTCAATTATTTCTTGTCTTGCTGGTGCCAAACGTAATTTATAGTCTTCCTGGTATTTTAGATCAACTGTGATTCAATATTTGTAATAGATTTTTATTTTATGGTGCTTCATCTATTTTTATACCTTAGTGCGACAATGATTTTATAGAATTTAGTTTTTTGTATTGTATATTTATTTGCCAGCAGAAAAGTGTGATCAGTCAGTAAATAAATACCAGCTGTGCAGTGAGATTGAAGCTCGGTGTTCCTGAAAGCTGTCATGCTGCACGACTGAGCTGTGATTCTTCATGGTGTCAACGATCCTCTGTGAGTGCTCTTTCATTCATTCATTATCCATCTTCAGGTTGAGTTGATAGTAGACCAACCACCTCATCCCACACTTCCCTATCCTCAACCAATTCCTCAAACTCTTCTGGGCATTCCCAAGCCAGTTGAGAATTATAATCCCTCCAGGGTGTCCCGGCTCGGGAGCACAGAAAGAGGCTCTCTGGGGCTCCCAGGCTGAACTCGTGGGGTTATAATGTGGCATTCGATTATACTACATGAAAGTCAGGGGAAACTAGCTCAAACTAGGAAAAGTGCAGTTGAACTGCCATTCAAGTTGGAATCCAAGTCAGGAACCTTTTCTTTAATTTTTACTAGTATGTGGCATTTGATGGTGAGTTTATTCAACACACCTATCTGACTTCAGGTGTTGCTCTCAGTGCGGCGGTCGGTCACAAACTCATGGCAATCCCCCTCTCAAGATGGAGAATGAAAATATTGTAGAAAGCAGCTCGAAGCCCTTTTCCACAGAGAAGATACACTGGAACGTGTTTAGGCCAGACATAGGAAATACAGACTCTGAATAAATGACTTCCAACGTGCAATCGAATGCAGCATAAAAAGGGGTTCGTCAGAGGTCACAGAATCCAATGAGCAATGACCTTGTTTGACCTTTACTTTGGAAATCAAACATGAACACACTCAAAACTATTTCATTTATTAATCCTGTGTGCACAGCCAATAATTTGCATCACTTTTGGCCAAAACTGGAGCAACTTTTAACCTTTTAACTCATCATTTTTACTCCGTTTTTATGCCATAAGTCCAAAACATTCAGACAGTCCAAACTGGGGATTGGATTGTGGGTGTTATTTAGTTTTAAATGGCACCGCGATGCGTTAAAAGTTGTGTTTTTATTTTGCCTCAGTTTTCCAGACCAGAGTGCAGACAGAGGGAGTGGTAAGATGGCGACGCCGTGACGCAGAACTTTTTTTTTTTACAAAACTTTATTTCAACAAATGCAATAACAAACGAACCAAACACAAGGCAAAGAGATATACAAGAAAAATTAAAAAATGTTCAAGTTCCTTATGGAGGTGTCAACGTTTTTTGTGTTCAACAAAATAGTTCGTTTTCACTTCACACTTTCTTTACATTTGTAACTTTTTTTATGATTGAGAAGTTGTGCAACACAGTGCATTTTTTTAAGATTAACGATAAACACACTGTTGGGAAAGTGTAGGAACACGGACCCACAACAGGGGGCGCAAATGAACGGACAATGGAGAAAGTCAAATCAAAGTTTTACTGTTGTGAATTCACACAACAAACACAACAGATTACAAATACAGCAGTAACCGAATTCCAAAGGTGTCGTGTGGGCAGGCTCGACGATAGGAGACGTCTGTCCGAGTCGAACCGGAACCACCCGATTTCCTCTGCCACCGAACCCCGGGGATACTGGAGCCGCCAAGTCCCGAACCCCAGGTGGCCACTGCCTCCGCTCGTCGGATCCGGTACTGCTGGCAAGGAACAGAAACAGCACCCAGCAACACACAGGGTGGGAACACCACCTCCACCTCTTGTCAGGAAAATACTGGTGAGTGCAGGAGTGTGAGTACTTATCCAAGAAGTCCAATACAGTCTCCCGCTGTACTACTCACTATCTGCTATCCAACACACAAGCAACAAAGTATTATCGTCAAGAACACAATTGGCTGAGTACGTTACCTCCTTAGTAGAGCGATATCTCGGCAATGAGGTGGAGATGCCGTCCTGCTGATATACCTCCCTGTTGATTGATATCAGCTGTCTCAGGTGATGGGTGACAGCTGTCACCCTGGCTGCTCCTGTGAGGCGGCAGCGCCCTCCGGTGCCTGGAGCCCGCACTCCAGGCAGGGCGCCCTCTGGTGGTGGTGGGCCAGCAGTACCTCCTCTTCAGCGGCCCACACAACACACACAGTACAAAGGTATGCCAGGGGTCAACGAATAAAGAAAACATAAAATAAATAAATGTAAAAAAAGATAACCTGTCAGCACTTAAAATATTTTAGAGTATCAAGAGTCTTCACAGCTTTAGGGTTTGATGAAGACTGAATTGAGACTTTGTAATGTTGTAATTCAAGCAAGTACAGTTTGAACACGGGCTTTTTTCCTGAAAATTTACATTTATGAATATGAAATTTAGCAAATATAATTAAGAAATTTATGAGATAAAATTATTTCTTTTTAGAGTTACATACATTATAGAAACCAAAGAGCACATCAGAGTACATTAGACAAAAGCTACCAAGAATATTAGACTGTATAAAGTGAATGACATCTTTCCAAAATGCAGCACTTAGAGGGCATGTCCAAAAGAGATGGATGACAGTTTCATTGGCCTGAGAACAAAAAGAGCAGCTGCAGTCCATGTCCTTGTGAAGAGACTTTTTTGCAGGGTAGCATCTGTGGAGAAGTTTGAAGCACACATCTCAAACTTTGTTTGTAATCAAGTATTTATGAGATAAAGTCCATACAGTAGTCCAGTTAATATCAGGCACAAACTGCTTCCAATAATGAATAACATAAGGAATAGTAGCAATGTTTTTCTGGAATAAAGATCAAATTTTTTTGTTTCTCATGGAAGGGCTGGAAGAAAAACATATTTTGCCCAGAGATGATTCAAAAATTGGCAAATCAGGGGGCCTCGCAGAAGATAGCACCCCTCCCTTAAACAGCATCAACACACCTTGGGGGATTGCATCCATAACAACAGCGTATTCCTTTGGGGTAACTGGAATCTTGTAAGATGATAAAAATTCAGAGTAAGTAAGACATCAGAAGCCCCTGACTATTGAAAAGTTGCCAAACAAAAATGATGTTATTGTACCATTTAAGGAAAAATAGAGATTTGTTTTTATACAGTATATAACTATTGTTCCAAATTTGAAAAGTGTGGGGAGAGAATGAGTGTTTATACATATGACAGTGACCAGGCTAGAAGCATTTGTTTATGAAAATTGGCCGATTTTATGGGTAATTTGTCAATTTTGTAGTGTGATTTTAAAAGAAATGGGAGACCACCTATTTTTGAGAAAATAAAATTTGGAATGAAATTCCACATGGAATTGGGATTTAAGAAGAACTTTTTGAGCCAATTAATTTTAAAAGTGTAGTTGAAGGAGGTGAAATCTAAAAAGTTTAAACCTCCAGAGTCTAATGAATTCATTAGCACACTGTCTTTTATAAAGTGGGTCTTGTTTTTCCAAACAAATCTATACAGCAATTTATCAATGATTTTACACTTTGAAGCATTGACATTCAAAGAGAGAGCTGCATAGGTCAATCTAGAAATACCCTCTGCTTTAGATAACAGAATTCTACCTCTTAAAGATAAGTCTCTTTGAAACCAGTGATTCAGTTTCTTTTTGGTTTTATCAATGACAGGATCGAAGTTCAGACTGCATCTTTCTTCTATGTTTTTGGAGATAACTCCAAGGTAGGTTACTTGAGACTTGACAGGAATAGAGTAAAACGACGATTGACAACAGCGCTTAATAGGAAGGAGCTCACATTTATTTACATTAAGTTTAAGGCCTGAGGCTTCAGAGAACGCAGAACCATCTAGAGCTTTGTTTTCGTGACCGTGACGTGACATGCGGGGCTTTATGTTGCAAAACTTGGAACTACTTGTATCAGTAAACACTGCATTCAAGATGTCTTAACTCCTTTAATATTTTTCAATTTGATAATTATTATTATTTTTTATTCGGCCATGTCCATAACTCTCATTTAATGCAGTATGTTTGTTGATACAAGTTGCCAAATGAGAGTTATGGACACAGCGGCCACTTCCTTATGATATAGTGTCGGCGTTGTGTTCATCTGGCTAGGTAGTTCCAACTTTGGGTCTCCTTTTATTGTTAAAAGCAAAAAAGAAAGAGACCCGCACAGCCAGTCAGCTCCCAAGCAAACCTTTAATGCAGCACCAAAAAAAGTGACGTTTCGGGCCTCGCCCTTCCTCAGACATAATTATCTTGTCAGGATCTTGTCAGCATCTTACATAATTATCTTGTCAGGATCTTGTCAGCATCTTACATAATTATCTTGTCAGGATCTTGTCAGCATCCTGACAAGATAATTATGTCTGAGGAAGGGCGAGGCCCGAAACGTCACTTTTTTTGGTGCTGCATTAAAGGTTTGCTTGGGAGCTGACTGGCTGTGCGGGTCTCTTTCTTTTTTGCTTTTGATGCTATTTTTTTTACCCTGCACGCCAATACAGTTTGTGATGTGCGTGTCATTTCATGATTTTTTTGCTGTCCTTTTATTGTTGTCATTATTATTTTTGTTTTATTGTTATTATTTTGTATGTGCACTTAACACAAACGAAGTGTCTATGCATCCATTGACACACCCGGTACAGTAGGTGGCGCTATGGACCTGGTTGATGGTTGCCACCGCCAATCAAAGGAGGGAAGAAGAAGAAGTGACGCGACGCATCACGAAGTCAAGATGGCGCTGAGCGGCGGTTGGCCGTGTTTATGGAAGACGTGCCGAACCCTGCCGTCCAGAATCCGGATCCTGTACCCGGCGGGGGCGGCGGTTCGATCCTGCAGTTCGCGGAGCCTGGAGCTGGTGCCGCGGACCTCGCTGTCCAGGCCGCCGTGGCCTGAGCTGTCGCGCCTGGACCTGGAGGAGGAGCGGCGCCGCCACGCGGCCGTGGTAGTCCAGGTGAACCGGATCATCGCCCAGCAGGACTTTGGACGCCTGTTCGCTGTGGTTTTCTTCGCCAGCCGGCAGTGGAAGGTCACAGACGAAGACCTGATCCAGTTCACTGGCCACATCGACGCGGAGTGCGGGGACCGGATCCGGATGGAGAAGGTGCTGATGGTCGGGGCGCAGGACTTCAGCCTGATCGGCAGACCTCTGCTGGGCCGAGACCTGGTCCGGGTCGAGGCCACGGTCCTCGAGAAGACCGAGTCCTGGCCCCTAGTCCACATGTGCTTCTGGAGGCGGCACCGCTTTCAGCGCAAGCGGTTCATCGTCCGGCCGCAGACGGTTCTGAGGATCAACCGGATCGAACTGGCCCCGAACCTGGCCTGAGGATCCGGATTACAGACTATCGGCACAAATCGGAAAAGTGTTTTGGACTCTTTATGTGTCAGATTTGTGCAGTTTGCGTTTCTAACTGTAAATAAAGTTGTTTTCCTTATAATAATAAAAAAAAAGCAAAATAAAAGCTGCATAGTGTTTAAATTCAAATAAAACGGTTTCATAATCTGATTATTGATCTCCAGATTATATGTTTGTTTAAAAAAAAATTAAAAGATGAACGTAAACAAACTTGCAAAATCCAGATATTCAGTATTTAAACTATCATCAAGATTATAAATATCACCGATTATACTTTGGAACAATAAAAAAAATGGTTTCAAACTAAACATTTAAAAAGATGGCAAAGAAAGCTGTACTTAAAGTGGTCTTAAAACCATGGAAAAGGGTTATGTGCTAAGTTATCCGCATTTTTAAATTAGTTATGGGATGGGATTTATTTTAAACATCTTCCAAGTCCCACAGCAGCGCTAATCACAAACCCATCTTAATACGTATGTGGGAAAATGGAAAAGCGTGCAACTCTGTGGGGAGATGTGTGCGTTCAGCTGCAACCCTGCGGTGTTACTAAAATTATTTAAAGTCTTAAGTCAGTATGACTCATTTAGCCACTAATGTGATAGTTCACTTCAATCTTCAATGTTTATGAATAGATGCAAGCAGATGAAAGTTTAGTGCCACCAGGTGCCCTGCAGAGGTAATGACCAGCATGAGCATTGCATAAAGACTGCAATGAGAGCAGGTGAAAACACGCTTCCAGTGTGACCACACACACACACACAGTTTTTTTTTAAAGGAGATATCGCAGACGGGTTTTTACGACAACTTCAGTCAGAAGCAGATAGAATCCCTTTAAATGAATGGAGTTTGAAACGAAATTAAAACCCGTTTTAAATATTTTTAACGATAACATTTGCATAAACAAGACGTTAGAAATAATCTGTTTAAATGGGTCCATAGAACAGCGTAAAACCAGTTTCCCCAAGTAAAACAAAAGGACCAAAACATCAGAATCCAAAGATCAAACCGAAATCCCAGTTTGATGAGGTACCATCAATACCAAATCAAAAAAAAAAAAAAATCAATAAATAACATGGTTTATTAATGAGCACAGTTTAGCCACTCCCCCCATCATGAGACCTTCAATCATTTGGGAGGAGTTTCTGGTCATTTTTATACACATCAGTCAAAAACAGGAAAGTCACAATTCTGACAAACGACACAGACGTCATATTGCAAGTGTACGAAACAGCTGCTTTATTTTAGAACGTTGACGAGAAGGAAAGGCGGCCGGTGTGCCGGCAGAACGCCGAGCTGAAGGCACCATGGACAAACCTGAGTGGTGACAGTGAAACAGAAACCCTGATCCACAGGCTCCACCTTCACCCGCATGACCGACGTCTCAAACGCGTTCAGGCCACGTGTGAGTTCCAGGTCAGAACCCTTGAATGGCAGAGGGTACTAACATGAGAACCAAACACACACCGCCAGAGTCTGTCTGCTCATTTACAGATTCAAAACCAACTAAGTAATTTTCATAAGGGGGCCTTAGAATTACAAATCAAACTTTTTTTTTTAGGATGAGGCTATAAATTGAGTAATTTTTATTTATTCAGTTTTGGCACAAGATACACTGTGGCGACCATGAGCAAAAATAGCCACAAAACAAATACAAATCAAACTGATTTTTTTTTCCTGCTTTTGTACCAATTTTCTCCAAATTTTGTTGAAGAAGTCATTAAATTTTTGAGCTTCTCTGGTTTCAGAGATGGAGCCCAAACCTTATTAAAAATAATAATAAAATCAGATGTTGTAGGAGGGCATGCAGATTGCATATTGCCAAGGCCCAATAGTTCTGTCTGACTTCAACTGCCCGGGGGGGGTCACCAAAGTGTGATTAACAGCGAGACATAATAAAGAAAAGTTATCCTTGATCCATTTCACAGTTTGATGAAGATCTTCTTGGCTGAAAGCACCACATTTAATCATAATCTGTCTTTTGGGGGTCAGCGATCATAAAACCTCCTGGGTGCAATCAAACATGGCACAGTGTCGGGAAAAAATACCATTACATTCTACGGTGGATCCAATGTAACTTTAAATGTTTTACGTCCTGGCTGAGGCATGCACTCCGAGCGCCTGGATAAGATGCATTTTACTGAGAAAAATAAGATGCATAAAATTTAACTTCATTTATTTTGGCTCATGTTCTCTGAGAAACAAAATGGGGCCAACAACCTGAAACATGGAGAAAAAAAAAAAAAAAAAAAAACCACCACAAGTATGACAACGTGCACGAGGAGCCACATCTCCAGCCCCCCACCTGAATGTCCAGAAGACATTAAATGTGTGGATTCAGGAACCTCCCACGTGGATGTAAACAAACACGGACACCATTACAAAACCCAAACAATGTGATGGCACCATTCTGCACTTGGAGTTTTCTCCTCATCTTGAATTTGTGGATTATGACCGTCGTCTGCTGCTGCAGCTCGTTACTGCAAAGAACCCAAACCCCCGAACGTGTCAATCCCAACTGATCCACCAACATCGCTTGAAACACATTCAGTCCTCAAAGTGAAGTCCATTTTCAAAACAAAATTTCCAGTATAATTTTCAGAAGTCCGATGAGAATCGTCCAGAAGACAGACTCTTCTTCTTGAAAGCCCTCCTGTGGCACCTGGGGGGATTTCTTGTGTTGATGTCCGTTTTCTGACATGTACGAGCTCTTCTCGAACGGGTCCAGAGGCACTGTCTGATCGTAAAAAACCCTCATCTCAAACTCGCTCTCCTGGTGTGACGGGTGACCATAAACGGCGATGCCGACAGGCCTGCTGAAGTCCCCCGGAACCACCACCACATCCTGGCCACAGGTGGCCGACTGTAGCTTGTACGTGTCAAAACTGGGCCGCAGGGTTTTATCCGACACGTACAGGTCGGCATCACCCTGGAGGCTGCGCATGTGCAGGATGATTCTGCCGTCATGGTTAAGGCGCAGGTAGCTGTAGTTTCCAGCTCCAATGTGGCCCTGAACCATGTGGAGCAGCACCCAGTCTTCAGGGACACCGTCTTCATCCACGGAGTTCAGGAAGCTGCTGGCGTGTGACAGGAGGAGGGCAATGACCAGGGCGATGCAACCCGGCATCATGGTAAAGGCATCGGTCAGACAGTCACCGCCTGGATGACACCAGACATCTGAGGAAAAAAGAAAAACACAAAAACTTGAGCAGTGACCAAAAACACCAACAGAAGAAACAAGGAGCCTGTCAAAGTTTGCAAAAGAAATTTGAAGGATTTTTTTTTTTCCTTCTGAGATACGGGCATTTAATGTCGCAAGGGTGCACTTGTTAGCTGAAACTACAATAGCTTGTATTCCACTAATTATTATCATTTCACAATAACTTTAGACATTTTATGAGAGTTTCCCATGACAGAGAGAGAGAAAAAGGTCTCATTTCCATTCATTTCTGAACATATTTCAAATGCAGTCCTTAAATTTCAGGGCGACCAATAATTCTGACTGGGTGTCACCGACCGAACGGTCCCCCCCCTAAAAAAAAAAAAAAGTCGGTCTGCCCTGCCTTCACTGCGCATGTGTCATCAGCCGCGGTTCACGATTATCACGTTTCTGCTTCAAACTGCCTCCAGTCATCATCTATCTCAGCCACAGATATCTGAAGTGTTTGTACAACAATCATTTCCACATAAATTCAGCATTATTTCATAATAAAAGACAGAGGAAGTGATCAGAGTGCCGCGGCGACCTGAGCTGCTAGCTGATGCGTTCACTGGGCGCCAGTCATTTTAAAGCGTCACAGAGTATCGCTTCATTTCTGATAAACTGCCTCATTTCTACATAAAACTGACTTCAGAATGATTTAAGGGGTTTTACCTTTATCATCTGATGTTAATAATCCCATTAATCCATTTGATCACTTTGGATGAAGAGACTCCATCTCAGATGAGTGGCTGAGCTCTGAATTGACACATGCACAGTGGAGGCAGGGCGGGCCAATTTTTAGCGGCGGACCGTTCAGTCTGACATTGGACTGCGAGCTGAGATCCCAACACGTCCTGCAGCCGTTTAGCTGCATATTGCAGTCACAGATCACAAAGGTGAGTTTGATGGTTGATGGAATGCGATCTTCTTGCATATCTCGGTGGAATTCTGTCTTCTTGTAAATCAAGTCAACATGTTGAAGAACAGGTCAAAGCTCTGAAGAAATGCATTTATGCATTATATAGGTGTAGGATAGTGTATGAGAGAGAGTTCTTGCTGTCTATAAATTTTGTCGTAATGGATCAATTCTTGATGTAATGAATGTTGACAGAATTAAAGATACTCTGGATTTTTACTACATTGCCGTTTTACGTGTTGTGCTTTTATCAAATTCTCATTGCAGGTCATTTTAAGTACATATTCATCAATTTGTCTGTGATCAATCTTCTCAGCAGCATATTCTATTTATTAGAGCTAACTAGCCCTGTTTTATAATACTTGATGATTTATATCCACAGTGTTGTCGCCGAAACTCAAAACATTTCTTGCAGATGATGTCCTCGTTAATTCAGTTCGATAACTATTATTGTTCAGCACTGATCCGTATGATATCACTGTTTTTAATATGATGTTGATTCATTTTTACCTGTGTGTTTACATTTATGTTTCCAACCTGTGAACCTTTCTCTCTTCTTGGTGTTGAAGAACAAAGTCTTACACAGACGCTGAGGCCCTTTGGGGTCCCATTGAGGGAGACCAAACACATGCTACTTCCTCAACCAAGGGCGATATCTGTTTGAATAGCTGGCTGGACCGAGACCATGCAGATTAAGTGTCTTTTTCCCCAAGGACACAAAAAGCCTTCCTGATATCTTTATCCTGAATAGCACAGATATAGAGAACATAATAAAACAAGTTTCACTGAACTCCATAGGGGGCGCACTGAGATATGGCAAATGAAAATCGCCAAATATCGCATTCTTAATATAAAGAGCACCACCTATGCAAAAGCACCCTAACTAAGCCACCGCCACTGATGCAAATTTGGAAAGAACTTGTCCCAGTGTATCCAGATATGCATAAATGAGCAAAGTTTATTCAGGGTGCAGGCCCTGGGAGGGTCCCAAATGTAGCCCAAAATGCTAAAAGTTGTGACTTGAAGCGCCACCTCTCAGTTAGCCTTGAAAAATATAATGCTAAATGGGAGAACTCCATCCATACATTCATATACCATAAGGTCAATGAGGCTTACTGAGGGCGCACAAAGATATTCAAAGGTCAAAATCCACATTTTGACTATGTCACTGTTTTGGCCCCTTTAACCCCTACCCTAAAAAAGGGCCGTACTTTTACTCCCTAAGGGATTTTTGGATTGAAAAAACATAATTTTTGTCCATTTGGACAATACATCTTCCCCTAAAAAAAAAAAACTTCAGTGGCCTACTGAAACATGATATATCTCCACCCATTTGAAAGTTACAAATTTCGGCAGTTAATAAATAGTTCCCCTGAAGGGAAAACTTAAAAAAGAAAAAAAAAAAAAAAAGACGGCCTTGAATGACATAGTAACGACCTGTACAGTCTATGATAGCGACGTCGTCGATCATGTGGGGGCTTCCATGGACGGCGACAGCAAATCAGAATAGATAGGCACGGTGAGGTTAGCTGGCTGCACAACAGTGGAAAATGCTCCAAAACACCTTATTTCTGTATAAATCTCCTATGTTTCTCATGTCAGACCTCATATCAGAAATAAACACTTCTACATATAATAAAAATCCTGCTTATGAAACCATATAACACCTCTGAAGTGATTTACAAAACATGTTACAAATGCTAGAATGCGTCCATGTATGTGCATCATGGAAGGTCAAAGGGCATTTCCGGTAATCTCAAAACCTCATATATGCGCACACACGCAGACGGCGTTAAAAAGGAAAATAAAATATTCACTACAGAACCACCCCGCAAGATAAATATGTTCTCTTCATTAAAATGAGCTGCAAATTTGCAACACGTTTTAAAAATAAACTGACATTATAAGGCTTAGATTTAGGCAGAAACTAAGTTTTGTCTGTTTTGTGAAATTTGAAAGGCTGCACAACTTTCTTCTTCTTCCTCTCCTGTCTGCTGCTCCCGTTAGGGGGCGCCAAAGCATATCAATTGCTTCCATCTCACCCTGTCCTCTTTATCTTCCTCTGTCTCAACAACCACCTGCATGTCCTCCCACAGCACATCCATAAACCTTCTCTTTGTCCTCCGTCTTTTCCTCCTGCCTGGGTCCCTCCTCTGCACACGTCCAAACCATCTCAATCTCACCTCTCTGACTTTGTCTCCAAACCATCCCACCTGAGCTGTCCCTCTGATATGTTCATTCCTAATCCTGTCCATCTTCATCACTCCCAAAGAGAATCGTAACATCTTCACCTCTGCCTCCTGTCGTTTTGTTAGTGCCACCGTCTCTAAGCCGTCCAACATAGCTGGTCTCCAGGCTAGACTCAACCTGCTCTCTACTCTCACTACAGACCACAATGTCATCAGCAAACATCACAGTTTATGGACACTCCTGTCTGATGACATCCGTCAACCTGTCCATCACCATTGTTAAAGAGAAAGGACTCAGAGCTAATTCTTGGTGTAATCCCACCTCCACTTTGAATGAATCTGACATTCCTACAGCTCATCTCACTGCTGTCATACTGTCCTTGTACATGTCCTGCACTACCCTCACATACTTCTCTGCCACTTAAGACTTCCTCATACAATACTACAACTGTTCTTTTGGCACCCTGTCATAAGCTTTCCCTAAATCCACAAACACAATGTAATTCCTTCAGGTCTTCTCTATACGTCTCCATCAGCACTTTCAGAGCAAACACTGCATCTGTAGTGCTCTTTCTCTGCATGAAACCATATTGCTGCTTCATCTGTTTTCTAAGCCTAGCTTCTACTACTCTTTCCCATAACTTCATGCTGTGGCTGATCAACTTTATGCCTCTGTAGTTACTGCAGCTCTGCACATCACCTTTGTTCTTGAAAATCAGAACCAGCATCCTCTCACTTAAAAAGTTTTTATTAAACAATCTAGTTAGAAACTCCAATGCCATCTCTCCAAGACATTTCCATGCCTCCACTGGAATGTCAACTGGACCAACTGCCTTTCCACTCTTCATAGCTACCTTCACTTCATCCTTACTAATCTCTTGTACTTCCTGATTTACTCTCTCCACATTATCCAGCCTTTTCTCTCTCATTTTCTTCATTCATCAGCTCCTCAAAATCTTGCCTTCACCTTCTCAGCACACTCACCTTGCTTGTCAGTGTATTACCATCTCTTTTATCACAAAGGCTGCACAGCTTTAATGAAGGCAAGATAAATAAGTCAATCAAAGCATTTAAGATTTACAACAAACCAAAGTTCTGACCCAGATGACCTGCGTGCGCCCCGCTGTGCGCAAGCGCAGTGACGTCACTCATGTTGCTGACCAGTGACTTTGTACTAGTGGTCATAAAACTGCACGCTCGCGCGCTTCTGGCGTGAACGAGTGTAGGGAAAAAAAGGTTTCAAATGTTTAAAACTTTCCATCTCGAATAAAACCACGTCAGCAGATATAAACCGCTCAACTTCGTCTTCATTTTAACCTTTGATCCTAAAGATAAGCAGGTTATTATTTTAATGTGAACAAAATAAATCAACGAAACTAAGAGGAAGGAAAGAACCCAAGGTTCATCTTTCTGACTTCACGCACAAGCACACCTCACCTGCCCGAAAGGTACCGACCCACAGTGTGATGCGACGAACATAAAGGACGGAAAGTTAAAAATAGCTTTGAGTTTGAGCCGTTAGCTTTACGCTCAGCTAACGCTAGCGCCTTCAGTTTGACACACACTCGACAAAGATTTGGTCGTCCGACTTCCAGAAAAGACGAGTCTATTATGTATCTTGATAAGTACGCTTCAAGTTAATTAACAACTAGTTCATAATCGACTAGTTAATCATCGGTTTACTTACACAGCTGTCACTTCTAGACCTGCATTTTCCCCTAAGTTCACTTCTTCTGTTCAACTCATTGACACCGAGCCGCACACTGACGCCACCTGTCGGAGAACGCACTAACTACACGAGTTTGCAAACAATGAAATTGTGCAATAACGCCAACAAGTGGAAAGATAATTAAAGGCATCATCAGTGGCCTGATGAACACTGCAACTGGACAAACTTCCACCAACACTAGTTTCTAATTCCACAGAATTTCACCTTGGAAAAATTTATAAGCGCGCGCGCGCGCGCACACACACACACACACACACACACACACACACACACACACACACACACACACACACACACACACACACACACACACACACCAGTGAAACCAATACCCTGCTTTGCCACTTTGCTGATGTAGCAGGATGGATGACCTTAATGATGTTCAGCTGGTGGATTGAGTGCAGCTGGTTGTGGCAGAGGAGTGTTTGCGCTCTTCTTTCTCTTTCTGGAGACTGACTGCAGGTGTTTGGACGTGTTCACTTCCATGTTCCCGTGAAGACAGAGACCTCTGTGTGGGCTGTCGTTGGTGGTGCGCTGCTGAGTTTGTGGTGCTCTTGACGTTCGACGTTCTGGGGTGGTGTCGAGTTACAGCTAATTGCTGTGACGGACGGTTCGGATTTTGGACCAAGCTGTGGAAGGAGGCCCTGCTGCTTTGCTCTGGTGCTCTGCTGAAAGATTTCGTCCTGTGGGACCAGTGGATGAGCCCTGTTTGCTGCGGCGGCTTTGCGCTGAGTGTGGACATTTGGAAAACTCTGCCAGCTGCGCGTGCTGCCGGGCTGCGTGATGCAAGGGCGCCCTCATGTGGTCATAATTGGTGGTGTTTTAAATGAGTTTTTTAATAAGTTGTCTTTTTAACTAGAACTTCAATTGTTAATAAATTATTTGTTTGTATTTGGGAACCACGTTTCTTTCAATTACAACGAACATGTGTGTCTTAGGTTGAAGTTATTCAATTGTCGAATTCCCAGGGTGGTGTCAGAAGTCCGACATACCATGTTCATTCATGATTTCTAATTGCCTTGACGATTGAGGAGTAAATTGTCCGCTTTGCCACACTGACATGCAGGGTAATAAGAATTTTTGGTTGCTTCCTTTAGGGGGCGCCACAGCAGATCACCTGTGTCCATCCTGCTGCATGTCCTCCCTCTGCACATCCATAAGCCGTTCGTTGTCCTTGCGTTGGGGGTCGAGACAGGCCATCTGGGTTCCACTTCCAGAACGTTGAAGTCTGCACCAAACACAGCTAGTGTGGAACCTCTTCCTGTTGACAGAAATATTTTACGCTGGAGCAATGATCTTTATATGAGTGCAGTCAACTGCACCGACTGCTCCTGGAAAGACGGCTGTTTGCAGATTTGTGTGTATCTTCACTGCCGTTACCTGCCCCTAGTGGCACCATCTGGGGGGGGGGGGGGGGGGGCGCTGGAGATATCTCTCTCTGGGGTCCACAGACTTGCCGGTGCATCTGGGCCTTTTAATTGTACCTTCAGAAATTCCCCTTTTTAGGTGCTTGCATATAATGTGATGCCCATATGTTGCATATCAAAATGTTCAGAACAATCTATTTATATGGAACACTGTGCAGAAGATATAATTTGCATCTAAATCTGATCATATAAATGTGTTTTTAGAAATTCTTTGATTCCTTAGTGAATTACACACATTTATTGATGTAGACAAACTGTTTTGGTGTTAGAAATGCGTTTAGCAAAGTCTTTAGGTCATAAGTATTATAAAATATAAAAAAAGATGTTAAATAGATGCATAATAAATGTCCAAAAATAAAATATGTGCTGTGCAGTGCAGCAGTGCCACCCACTGGGAGCTGCTCACCAAGGAGCTGGTATACTGCAACGGAACTCATTGGTAAAATAAAAATCACTTACCACTGTAGCTAAATGTCTTCTCTTTTCAAATAAATCCTTATAGTATGAATAAAGTGGCTCAGTGATCAAAACACCAAGATCCATAATTGCTTTTTGATTTGATTTATTTTGAAATTCAACATATACTTAAAATGCAAAATGGGGGGGCACAACACATTAAATCGGTGCATGTAAAAAAATTGAGGATAACACAAAAAGTACAGGATGAATTTCCATTATGGACCTTAATAAAATAAATAAAACAAGAATATAACACAAGACAATAAGTGGCCTGATCCACCTGTTAGCCCCACGAGAGCGGAACTATGTGCAGAAATCCACATTTTAATATCTTATTTAATTCCTGTGATATGGACAATAATGAGTTTTAATGAATGACCTTGATTTGACCTTGACTTTAGACTTGTGACCTTTACATAACTGTGTCCACTTCATGCCAAGGTTAACAAATTTGGGAGCAATGAGTAAGATAGTAAAAAGATCGCTGGAAGAAGTGGTTTAAATGTAATGTGAAGAAACAGTGAATATAATATAATATCTCATCACTCACTCATCTTCAACCATTTAGTCTAATTAGGGGTCACGTTGGGGGTGGGGGCGGGGGTGGGGGGCTGGAGCTGATCCCAGCAGTCACAGAGCGTGAGGCCGGGTTCACCCCGGACAGGACGCCAGTCTGTCACAGGGGGCACATACAGACAAAACAAACACAGTCACACCTACGGATAATATAATATAATATAATATAATATAATACAATACAATACAATATAATATAATGTAATATAATATAATATAATATAATATAATATAATACAATACAATACAATATAATATAATGCAATATAATATAATATAATATAATATAATACAATATAATATATGATATAATATAATATAATATAATACGATACAATATAATATAATGTAATATAATATAATATAATATAATACAATATAATACAATATTATTTACACATTATTCACTTTGCGTGTTTTTAGGAATCCACTAGGTTGCGTAGCTACTAGCTTTTAGCCGATTTAGCATGGCGGCTTCTCCTGTCTCTCCTGCACTTTTCTGCTCTGGTTGTGAAATGTTTAGTTGTTCCTCGGCTTCCTTTAGCAGTAACGGTACTTGTAATAAGTGCAGCTTATTCGTAGCTTTGGAGGCCAGGCTGGGCGAATTGGAGACTCGGCTCCGCACCGTGGAAAATTCTACAGCTAGCCAGGCCCCTGTAGTCGGTGCGGACCAAGGTAGCTTAGCCACCGTTAGTTCCCTCCTGGCAGATCCCGTGCAGTCGGGAAAGCAGGCCGACTGGGTGACTGTGAGGAGGAAGCGTAGCCCTAAACAGAAGCCCCGTGTACACCGTCAACCCGTGCACATCTCTAACCGTTTTTCCCCACTCGACGACACACCCGCCGAGGATCAAACTCTGGTTATTGGCGACTCTGTTTTGAGAAATGTGAAGTTAGCGACACCAGCAACCATAGTCAATTGTCTTCCGGGGGCCAGAGCAGGCGACATTGAAGGAAATTTGAAATTGCTGGCTAAGGCTAAGCGTAAATTTGGTAAGATTGTAATTCACGTCGGCAGTAATGACACTCGGTTACGCCAATCGGAGGTCACTAAAATGAACATTAAATCGGTGTGTAACTTTGCAAAAACAATGTCGGACTCTGTTGTTTTCTCTGGGCCCCTCCCCAATCAGACCGGGAGTGACATGTTTAGCCGCATGTTCTCCTTGAATTGCTGGCTGTCTGAGTGGTGTCCAAAAAATGAGGTGGGCTTCATTGATAATTGGCAAAACTTCTGGGGAAAACCTGGTCTTGTTAGGAGAGACGGCATCCATCCCACTTTAGATGGAGCAGCTCTCATTTCTAGAAATCTGGCCAATTTTCTTGGATCCTCCAAACTGTGACTGTCTAGCGTTGGGACCAGGAGGCAGAGCTGTGGTCTTATACACCTTTCTGCAGCTTCTCTCCCCCTGCCATCCCCTCATTACCCCATCCCCGTAGAGACGGTGCCTGCTTCCAGACCACCAATAACCAGCAAAAATCTATTTAAGCAAAAAATTCAAAAAGAAAAAATAATATAGCACCTTCAATTGCACCACAGACTAAAACAGTTAAATGTGGTCTATTAAACATTAGGTCTCTTTCTTCTAAGTCCCTGTTGGTAAATGATATAATAATTGATCAACGTATTGATTTATTCTGCCTAACAGAAACCTGGTTACAGCAGGATGAATATGTTAGTTTAAATGAGTCAACACCCCCGAGTCACACTAACTGTCAGAATGCTCGTAGTACGGGCCGGGGCGGAGGATTAGCAGCAATCTTCCATTCCAGCTTATTAATTAATCAAAAACCTAGACAGAGCTTTAATTCATTTGAAAGCTTGTCTCTTAGTCTTTTCCATCCAAATTGGAAGTCCCAAAAACCAGTTTTATTTGTTATTATCTATCGTCCACCTGGTCGTTACTGTGAGTTTCTGTTGTGTGGGCCGCTGAAGAGGAGGTACTGCTGACCCACCACCACCAGAGGGCGCCCTGCCTGGAGTGCGGGCTCCAGGCACCAGAGGGCGCTGCCGCCTTATGGGAGTAGCCTGGGTGACAGCTGTCACCCATCACCAGACACAGCTGTTCCACTCAGCACAGAGGTATATCAGGAGGACGGCGTCTCCACCTCAGTGCCGAGATATCGCCTAAGACTGAGGTAATATTCTCTGCATTTATATTCTGAACAACCAGCTAAACTTGTTAAACCTTTTCAGGACTGTTGACTACTGATAGCTTCATTGCTTGGATAAGTACTCACCTTCCTGCTGTACTTTGACAAGAGGTGGAGGCGGCTTCTCCCCTCTCCGTTACTGGGTGCAGTCGCATCCACACCTGTGTGTTGTCGCTCTCTCCCGCCAGCAGTACCGGATCCGACGAGCGGAGGCAGTGGCCACCTGGGAATTCGGGACTTGGCGGTTCCAGTATTTCCAGGGTTCGGTGGCAGAGGAGATCTGGGTGGTTCCGGTTCGACTGAGACGGACGTCTCCTACCTTCGAGCCTGCCCACACGACACCAGCGGATTCAACCCCAAATTGTGATTGTTGTATTTATTGTGCTCGTTTCACAATAATAATCCTTGTTATTTACCTTCTCCATTGTCCGTTCATTGCGCCCCCTGTTGTGGGTCCGTGTTCCTACACTTTCACAACAGGATATCTCGGCCAGCGTCATGGACCCCGAGGGGCGTCAACCGGCTGTTGAACGGCCAATGGAAGACCAAGGCGCGGCGGAGGCTTCGGGAGGGGTAATCGGTGAGTTGCAGCGGATCCTCACCGCTTTCACCTCTCGGATCGATTTAATGACCGAGCAGTACGTTCTCCTAAACCGCAGGGTGGAGGCTCTCGCCGCACAAGTGGAGGCGCGCCCTTCGGGCGCCGCTGCGGCTCTCCCTCCCGAGGACCCTGCGCGCGAAAGTGACGTTCCACTGGTCGTTCAACGGTCCCTTCCTCCGTCCCCAGAAGCATACATAAGCCCTCCAGAGCCGTACGGAGGCTGTGTGGAGACGTGCGCGGACTTTCTGATGCAGTGTTCGCTCGTCTTCGCACAGCGTCCCGTGATGTACGCGACTGATGCTAGCAAAGTAGCTTATGTGATAAATCTGCTTCGCGGGGAGGCACGCGCTTGGGCTACAGCGCTCTGGGAGCAGAACTCGCGGCTCCTTCATACTTACGATGGGTTTGTACGGGAGCTCAGAACGGTGTTCGATCATCCCAACAGAGGAGAGTCCGCTTCAACCGCACTACTGTCAATGAGACAGGGGCGTCGGAGCGCAGCTGCCTATGCAGTCGCCTTCCGCATCGCGGCGGCGAGATCCGGCTGGAATAGCACTGCCCTCCGCGCTGCCTTTGTAAACGGACTGTCTCTGGTCCTAAAAGAGCACCTGGTGGCTAAGGACGAACCGCAGGATTTAGATGGGCTCATCGATCTAGTCATACGACTCGACAACCGGTTAGAAGAACGCCGTCGGGAACGAGGCGAAGGGCGTGGCCAGGCACGCGTCGTCCCTCTCCCTTCCGGGTCCGATCGAGCTCCGCCCTCCCCACGCTCCTCTGTTCCTGCGCTCCGTGCGCCTATGGCTCCCCCTGCTGACGAAGCTATGGACACGAGCAGGGCAACATTTAGGGCACCTGGAGCACAAAGGAGGCGGGCCCACGGAGCTTGTTATGTTTGTGGCTCGAGTGAGCATCTCGCAAACGACTGCCCCGAGCGGTTAAACTCCAACGCCCGCCCCTAGAGACTGGGCCAGGGGTGGGCCACAATATTCACGTGGGACACACCCACATTGCTACACGACTCCCAGTCACGATCCTGTTTGAGGATTCAACCCTGAAGGCCCCAGCACTGGTGGACACGGGCTCTGAGGGGAATCTGCTTGACAGTAGATGGGCCAGGGAGATAGGGCTCCCTCTGGTGGCTCTTACCTCGCCTGTGCAGGTTCGGGCGCTAGATGGCTCCCTACTCCCACCAATCACACATAAGACACCTCCAGTAACTCTGGTGGTGTCAGGTAACCACCGGGAGGTGATCGAGTTCTTTGTGACTCAGGCCACCTCCCGTGTGGTTTTGGGGTTTCCATGGATGCTAAAGCACAATCCCCGGATCGATTGGCCGTCCGGGGTAGTGGTTCAGTGGAGCGAAACCTGCCATCGGGAGTGTCTAGGTTCCTCGGTTCCTCCCGGCTCCCAAGCTAAGGAGGAGGTCCGAGTCCCGCCCAATCTGAAGGCGGTGCCGGCGGAGTACCATGACCTCGCTGACGTGTTCAGCAAGGATCTGGCTCTTACGCTTCCTCCCCACCGCCCGTATGATTGTGCCATTGATTTGGTTCCAGGCAGTGAGTTTCCGTCCAGTAGGCTGTACAACCTCTCACGGCCGGAGCGTGAATCAATGGAGACCTACATCCGGGACTCATTAGCTGCCGGGTTGATCCGGAATTCCACCTCTCCGATGGGTGCTGGTTTCTTTTTTGTGGGTAAAAAGGATGGCGGGCTTCGTCCATGCATTGATTATAGGGGGTTGAACGAAATCACGGTTCGCAATCGATACCCGTTGCCCCTGTTGGATTCGGTGTTCACCCCCTTGCATGGAGCCAATATCTTCACCAAACTTGATCTTAGGAATGCGTATCATTTGGTTTGGATCCGGAAGGGAGACGAATGGAAGACGGCATTTAACACCCCGTTGGGCCATTTTGAGTACCTGGTCATGCCGTTCGGTCTCACTAATGCTCCCGCGACCTTCCAAGCGTTGGTAAACGATGTCCTGCGGGACTTCCTGCACCGGTTCGTCTTCGTGTATCTGGACGATATACTCATCTTTTCCCCGGATCCTGAGACTCATGTCCGGCATGTCCGTCAGGTTCTGCAGCGGTTGTTGGAGAACCGCCTGTTTGTGAAGGGCGAGAAGTGTGAATTCCACCGCACTTCTTTGTCCTTCCTGGGGTTTATAATCTCCTCTAACTCCGTCGCCCCTGATCCGGCCAAGGTTGCGGCGGTGAGAGATTGGCCCCAACCTACAAGCCGTAGGAAGCTGCAACAGTTCCTCGGTTTTGCTAATTTCTACAGGAGGTTCATTAAGGGCTATAGTCAGGTAGTTAGCCCCCTGACAGCCCTGACCTCACCAAAAGTCCCCTTCACCTGGTCGGATCGGTGCGAAGCCGCGTTCAAGGAGTTGAAACGGCGCTTCTCGTCTGCACCAGTTCTGGTGCAGCCCGATCCTAGCCGCCAGTTAGTGGTTGAAGTGGATGCCTCGGACTCAGGGATAGGAGCGGTGCTCTCCCAGAGCGGGAAGACCGATAAGGTCCTTCACCCGTGTGCCTATTTTTCTCGCAGGTTGACCCCCGCTGAACGGAACTATGACGTCGGCAATCGGGAACTCCTTGCTGTGAAAGAGGCCCTCGAAGAGTGGAGACATCTGTTGGAGGGAACAGCCGTGCCATTCACGGTTTTCACTGACCATCGGAACCTGGAGTATATCAGGACCGCCAAGCGGCTGAACCCCAGGCAAGCCCGCTGGTCACTGTTCTTTGGCCGTTTTGACTTCCGGATTACCTACCGTCCCGGGACCAAGAATCAGAGGTCGGATGCATTGTCCCGGGTGCACGAAGACGAAGTCAAAACGGAACCGTCGGATCCCCCGGATCCCATCATCCCGGAGTCCGCTATCGTGGCCGCCCTCACCTGGGACGTGGAGAAGACCGTCCGGGAGGCCCTGACCCGAGACCCGGACCCCGGAAACGGACCAAAGAACAGACTATACGTCCCACCAGAGGCTAGGGCTGCAGTCCTGGACTTCTGTCACGGTTCTAAGCTCTCCTGTCACCCAGGGGTGCGAAGGACCGTGACAGTCGTCCGGCAACGCTTCTGGTGGGCATCCCTGGAGGCCGACGTGCGGGACTACGTCCAGGCCTGTACCACCTGCGCCAGGGGCAAGGCCGACCACAGAAAGACCTCAGGGCAGCTACAGCCACTGCCCGTGCCTCATCGCCCCTGGTCCCACATCGGTCTGGACTTCGTCACGGGTCTCCCGCCGTCCCAGGGAAACACCGTCGTCTTCACGATAGTGGACCGTTTCTCCAAGGCGGCCCACTTCGTGGCCCTCCCGAAGCTCCCAATGGCCCAGGAGACAGCGGACCTCCTGGTCCACCACGTCGTCCGTCTGCATGGCATACCATCAGACATCGTCTCCGATCGCGGCCCCCAGTTCACCTCACACGTCTGGAGGAGCTTCTGCCGGGAACTGGGGGCCACGGTCAGCCTCTCGTCTGGGTACCACCCCCAGACCAACGGGCAGGCAGAGCGGGCGAATCAGGAACTGGAGCAGACACTTCGCTGTGTGACAGCCGCGCACCCGACGGCCTGGAGTACCCACCTGGCCTGGATCGAGTACGCCCACAACAGCCAAGTGTCATCAGCCACCGGCCTCTCCCCGTTTGAGGTGTGCTTGGGGTATCAGCCCCCCTTGTTTCCGGTGGTTGAGGGAGAGGTCGGTGTGCCCTCGGTCCAGGCCCACCTACGGAAGTGCCGTCGGGTGTGGCGTGCCGCCCGCTCTGCCTTGTTGCAGGCCCGGACGAGGGCGAAGAAACATGCAGACCGGCGGCGAGCCCCGGCCCCCAAGTATCGTCCTGGGCAGGAGGTCTGGTTGTCCACCAAGGACATTCCTCTACAGGTTGACTCACCGAAACTCCAAGAACGGTACATCGGACCGTATAAGATCCTCAAGGTCATCAACCCCGCCGCAGTGAGGCTCCAGCTTCCGGCCTCACTGCGGATCCATCCAGTTTTTCATGTTTCCCGGATCAAGCCCCTTCACACCTCACCCCTCTGCACCCCGGGTCCGGCGCCGCCTCCTGCCCGGATCATCGACGGAGCACCGGCTTGGACTGTCCGCCGGCTCCTTGATGTCCGTCAGATGGGCCGGGGTTTTCAGTATCTGGTGGACTGGGAGGGGTACAGACCCGAGGAGCGCTCCTGGGTGAAGAAGGGTTTCATCATGGACCCGGCCCTCCTGGCCGACTTCTACCGTCGCCATCCGGACAAGCCCGGTCGTGCGCCAGGAGGCGCCCGTTGAGGGGGGGGTCCTGTTATGTGGGCCGCTGAAGAGGAGGTACTGCTGGCCCACCACCACCAGAGGGCGCCCTGCCTGGAGTGCGGGCTCCAGGCACCAGAGGGCGCTGCCGCCTTATGGGAGTAGCCTGGGTGACAGCTGTCACCATCACCAGACACAGCTGTTCCACTCAGCACAGAGGTATATCAGGAGGACGGCGTCTCCACCTCAGTGCCGAGATATCGCCTAAGACTGAGGTAATATTCTCTGCATTTATATTCTGAACAACCAGCTAAACTTGTTAAACCTTTTCAGGACTGTTGACTACTGATAGCTTCATTGCTTGGATAAGTACTCACCTTCCTGCTGTACTTTGACAAGAGGTGGAGGCGGCTTCTCCCCTCTCCGTTACTGGGTGCGGTCGCATCCACACCTGTGTGTTGTTGCTCTCTCCCGCCAGCAGTACCGGATCCGACAAGCGGAGGCAGTGGCCACCTGGGAATTCGGGACTTGGCGGTTCCAGTATTTCCAGGGTTCGGTGGCAGAGGAGATCTGGGTGGTTCCGGTTCGACTGAGACGGACGTCTCCTACCTTCAAGCCTGCCCACACGACACCAGCGGATTCGACCCCAAATTGTGATTGTTGTATTTATTGTGCTCGTTTCACAATAGTAAACCTTGTTATTTACCTTCTCCATTGTCCGTTCATTGCGCCCCCTGTTGTGGGTCCGTGTTCCTACACTTTCACAACAGTTTCTCTGTGAATTTTCAGACCTTCTGTCTGACTTAGTGCTTAGCTCAGATAAGATACTTATAGTGGGCGATTTTAACATCCACACAGATGCTGAGAATGACAGCCTCAACACTGCATTTAATCTATTATTAGACTCTATTGGCTTTGCTCAAAAAGTAAATGAGTCCACCCACCACTTTAATCATATCTTAGATCTTGTTTTGACTTATGGTATGGAAATAGAAGACTTAACAGTATTCCCTGAAAACTCCCTTCTGTCTGATCATTTTTTAATAACATTTACATTTACCCTGATGGACTACCCTGCAGTGGGGAATAAGTTTCATTACACTAGAAGTCTTTCAGAAAGCGCTGTAACTAGGTTTAAGGATATGATTCCTTCTTTATGTTCTCTATTGTCATATACCAACACAGAGCAGAGTAGCTACCTAAACTCTGTAAGAGAGTTAGAGTATCTCGTCAATAGTTTTACATCCTCATTGAAGACAACTTTGGATGCTGTAGCTCCTCTGAAAAAGAGAGCTTTAAATCAGAAGTGTCTGACTCCGTGGTATAACTCACAAACTCGTAGCTTAAAGCAGATAACCTGTAAGTTGGAGAGGAAATGGCGTCTCACTAATTTAGAAGATCTTCACTTAGCCTGGAAAAAGAGTTTGTTGCTCTATAAAAAAGCCCTCCGTAAAGCTAGGACATCTTTCTACTCATCACTAATTGAAGAAAATAAGAACAACCTCAGGTTTCTTTTCAGCACTGTAGCCAGGCTGACAGAGTCAGAGCTCTATTGAGCTGAGTATTCCATTAACTTTAACTAGTAATGACTTCATGACTTTCTTTGCTAACAAAATTTTGACTATTAGAGAAAAAATTACTCATAACCATCCCAAAGATGTATCGTTATCTTTGGCTGCTTTCAGTGATGCCGGTATTTGGTTAGACTCTTTCTCTCCGATTGTTCTGTCTGAGTTATTTTCATTAGTTACTTCATCCAAACCATCAATGTTTATTAGACCCCATTCCTGCCAGGCTGCTTAAGGAAGTCCTACCATTATTTAATGCTTCAATCTTAAATATGATCAACTTATCTTTGTTAGTTGGCTATGTACCACAGGCTTTTAAGGTGGCAGTAATTAAACCATTACTTAAAAAGCCATCACTTGACCCAGCTATTTTAGCTAATTATAGGCCAATCTCCAACCTTCCTTTTCTCTCAAAGATTCTTGAGAGGGTAGTTGTAAAACAGCTAACTGATCACCTGCAGAGGAATGGTCTATTTGAAGAGGTTCAGTCAGGTTTTAGAATTCATCATAGTACAGAAACAGCATTAGTGAAGGTTACAAATGATCTTCTTATGGCTTCGGACAGTGGACTTATCTCTGTGCTTGTTCTGTTGGACCTCAGTGCTGCTTTTGATACTGTTGACCATAAAATTTTATTACAGAGATTAGAGCATGTCATAGGTATTAAAGGCACTGCGCTGCGATGGTTTGAATCATATTTGTCTAATAGATTACAGTTTGTTCATGTAAATGGGGAATCTTCTTCACAGACTAAAGTTAATTATGGAGTTCCACAAGGTTCTGTGCTAGGACCAATTTTATTCACTTTATACATGCTTCCCTTAGGCAGTATTATTAGACGGTATTGCTTAAATTTTCATTGTTACGCAGATGATACCCAGCTTTATCTATCCATGAAGCCAGAGGACACACACCAATTAGCTAAACTGCAGGATTGTCTTACAGACATAAAGACATGGATGACCTCTAATTTCCTGCTTTTAAACTCAGATAAAACTGAAGTTATTGTACTTGGCCCCACAAATCTTAGAAGCATGGTGTCTAACCAGATCTTTACTCTGGATGGCATTTCCCTGACCTCTAGTAATACTGTGAGAAATCTTGGAGTCATTTTTGATCAGGATATGTCATTCAAAGCGCATATTAAACAAATATGTAGGACTGCCTTTTTGCATTTACGCAATATCTCTAAAATCAGAAAGGTCTTGTCTCAGAGTGATGCTGAAAAACTAATTCATGCATTTATTTCCTCTAGGCTGGACTATTGTAATTCTTTATTATCAGGTTGTCCTAAAAGTTCCCTAAAAAGCCTTCAGTTAATTCAAAATGCTGCAGCTAGAGTACTGACGGGGACTAGCAGGAGAGAGCATATCTCACCCGTGTTGGCCTCTCTTCATTGGCTTCCTGTTAATTCTAGAATAGAATTTAAAATTCTTCTTCTTACTTATAAGGTTTTGAATAATCAGGTCCCATCTTATCTTAGGGACCTCGTAGTACCATATCACCCTAATAGAGTGCTTCGCTCTCAGACTGCAGGCTTACTTGTAGTTCCTAGGGTTTGTAAGAGTAGAATGGGAGGCAGAGCCTTCAGCTTTCAGGCTCCTCTCCTGTGGAACCAGCTCCCAATTCAGATCAGGGAGACAGATACCCTCTCTACTTTTAAGATTAGGCTTAAAACTTTCCTTTTCGCTAAGGCTTATAGTTAGGGCTGGATCGGGTGACCCTGGACTATCCCTTGGTTATGCTGCTTTAGACGTAGACTGTGGGGGGGTTCCCATGATGCACTGTTTCTTTCTCTTTTTGCTCTGTATGCATCACTCCGCATTTAATCATTAGTGATCGATCTCTGCCCCCCTCCACAGCATGTCTTTTTCCTGGTTCTTTCCCTCAGCCCCAACCAGTCTCAGCAGAAGACTGCCCCTCCCTGAGCCTGGTTCTGCTGGAGGTTTCTTCCTGTTAAGAGGGAGTTTTTCCTTCCCACTGTTGCCAAGTGCTTGCTCACAGGGGGTCGTTTTGACCGCTGGGGTTTTACATAATTATTGTATGGCCTTGCCTTACAATATAAAGCGCCTTGGGGCAACTGTTTGTTGTGATTTGGCGCTATATAAAAAAAAAGTTGATTGATTGATTGAATATAATATAATGTAATATAATATAATATAATACAATATAGTATGATATGATATAATATAATATAATACGATACGATACAATATGATATGATATAATACAATACAATACAATATAATACAATACGATACGATACGATATAATATATTATAATATATGATATAATATAATATAATATATTATAATATAATATGATATGATATAATATAATATAATATAATATAATATAATACATTATACCACGGTCAGTGAGAATTCCATGTCTAACTGGCGTGCATTATTTTCGTATATACGCACACGTAGTTCGGCAAGTTAAATCACTGTAATAATCACTCCGCTCTGGTCGTCACCATAGCAACGGACCAAACAGTTGGCGCATATCAGCTGTGTTTTGACAAGTGAATGACAGAAACGCGATAAAACATGGATTTCCAAGTGAGTTTTAATATTGTTGGCCAAAATAAAACGTTTGAGGAATGGAAAGAGGAGAGCAAACGAGAAGAACAGCAAAAGCAACGGCGTAAAGATTTAACATCGGACGAACTTGACAAGATTGAAGACGGGAAAGAAGAAGAGAACGGTTCTATCCTTGCGGGCGGCCGAGCGCTCCGCATCAAAACAGCGAGCGCAGTTTCTGGACCTGTTTGACAGAGTTTGTCACAGCGAAACACAGCAGAGAGAGAGGAGGGGCGGGGTGAGCGGCCCGCTGCGGCGCGAGCCCACAGACTCGCGCGTCAGAGACAAAACATAAAATAGTCCCAAATACTCGCACATTTTTATCAAGTTCTGTCAACTTAAATAAATATTTGTGTGTTAGCTCACTGTGTGGGACCGTGGTGTAAGTGTTTCAGACTCCGCGTCGTGCATTCAAACCGTGTAATGCACGGCTTCTCGTTGTTTAATCCTTTCATATAATATAATATAATATAATATAATATGATATAATACAATATGATATGATATAATATTCTATTATATAATATGATATAATATAATATAATACAATATAATATATTATGATATGATATAATATAATATAATATAATACAATATAATATAATATGATATAATATAATACAATGTAATATAATATTATATTATATTATATTGTATTCATATAATATAATATAATATGATATAATACAATATGATATGATATAATATTCTATTATATAATATGATATAATATAATACAATGTAATATAATATTATATTATATTATATTGTATTCATATAATATAATATAATATAATATAATATGATATAATACAATATGATATGATATAATATTCTATTATATAATATGATATAATATAATATAATACAATATAATATATTATGATATAATACAATATGATATGATATAATATTCTATTATATAATATGATATAATATAATACAATGTAATATAATATTATATTATATTATATTGTATTCATATAATATAATATTATATAATATGATATGATACGATACGATACACTTTATTGTCCCCTCAGAGAAATTTGTGTTGGACTCATGCTAAGTGCCTTTACAAAAGGAAAACAAACAGATACAAGTAAAAACACAACCACATCCATAACAAATTAACATGACAGGAAGTCAGGAGAAACACCATAAGTATTGCACAATTCCAGTTTTTAGACATTATTGTTTAGCAGTTTGATGGACATGGGGACAAATGAATTTTTGAGTCTATTCAGTCTGCTCTGAGGGACTCTATACCTTCTCCCAGAGGGAAGGAGAGTGTCCTCTGTGTGAAGGACATGAGCTGAATCCATCAATATCCTCTGAGCTGCTTTCAAGACAGACTCTTCATAGAGTGAGCTGAGGGGCTGATATTGTTTCTTTCCAATTATCTTCATTGCATTATCAATTTGTCTGTTAAGTTTTGTTTTAAGTTGTACAGAGAGGTTGCCGTACCAGGCAGTCATGCCATATCTGACTAGACTCTCTAACACTGCCTGGTAAAACAACATTATTTTTTGATTGACTCCATACAAACGAAGTCTACGAAGGAAATAAAGTCTCTGATGGAGTCGAGAGCACAAACTGTCCACATATACAGTCCAGCTGAGAGTATTGTCTATGTGCAGCCCCAAGTACTTGTATAAGCTGGAGTACCATGTATGACCACAGGAGTATGGTCCCCAACAGTCCTTTGATCCAGAATCATTTCCTTGGTTTTATTAACATTTAAAACCAAGTGGTTGTCATCACACCACTGCACAAAGTGTTTCACTTCAGAGAAGTACTTTGTTGGACTTGAATCTTTGTGCAGTAGGCTCAAAATGGCTGTGTCATCAGAAAATTTAAAAACAAAGTTATTACAGTAGTTATTTGTACAGTTATTAGTATAAAGAGTGAAGAGAACAGGAGAACTGACACAGCCTTGTGGTGCACCTGTGCTTGATGATTTGAGTACCGAAAGAGCTCGGTTAACTCTGACTTCTTGTAATCTATTAGTTAAAAAGCAAATTGGAGTGGGTCAAGTACAGGATTAACATCTGCCTTGAGGAAAGATAGCATAATCTTTTCGAAGCACTTGCTTACAACAGATGTTAAAGCTATTGGCCTATAGTCATTGTTTCCAGATGAGCATGATTTTTTGGCAGTTGGAACAATAATGGATCTTTTCCAGAGGGTTGGTACAGTATGAAGGTCTACAGACTGCTGGAAGACAGGACACCAAGCAGGGGCCAATTCTTCTGCACATGCTTTTATAAGCATTGCAGAGATGCCGTCTGGACCGGTGGATTTTTTTTGTAGACACCTTCTTAAAGATTGATTGAACTCTCCATGGGTCGATTGCAATCCTGGTATTTTGGTCAACAGGAAGGTTTTCCAAAATATTCTTACAATCATCAGAAAAATCTTATATTTCAAACCTCAAAAAGAAGTCATTTAGCTCGTTTGCTTTTCCTTGATCATCATTTGTTGCAAGTGTCTTTTTAGCTGGGTTCATGTTTGTTATTGTCTTGATGTTATCCCACAGCCTTTTAATGTCTGATTCTCTAAAGTTCTTCTCAATAGGTTCCCTGTGTAGTATCCTGGCCTTTTTCAGCAATGTATTAAGTTCTCTTTGTACTGTTTCACACTCATTCTGTCTTTGTTCTTAAATGCTATTTTTTTTCCTGTTAATACACTCTTTCACCTGTTTAGCTATATACGGCTTATTGTTTGGATACACTGTAACTTCTTTCTTACTCATAACACTGTCTACACAAAATTTAATGTAATCTGTTATTGTTTCGGTGGCTTCATTTATTTCCATTTCATGGAATATTTCCCAGTTAGTGCAGAGAAAAGATCCTTTAAGCGTCTCCATATTGTCTCTGTCCCATAAAGTCACTGTTTTTGTTTGTGGCTTACTCCTTTTGAGAGCGGTCTTATAGAGCGGGATCAGCTGGACAATATTATGGTCCAAATTTGAGAGTGGGGGCTTTGATTTGGCTTATATAATATAATATAATATAATATAATATAATATAATATAATATGATATAATATAATATAATATGATATGATATGATATGATATGATATAATATAATATAATATAATATGATATGATATGATATAATATAATATGATATGATATGATATGATATGATATAATATGATATGATATGATATGATATAATATAATACTATAATGTAATATAATTTGAATGTACAACAGCACGTGAACGCAGCACTGGCTGCTGCCTCCATTTTGTGTGGAGGATCTGACTGACTTCGTTATTTCCGTGTTTCGGAGAAGGCAGCGGGGAGTTATGGCTCTGTTAGCCGAGTGTGGCTAAACTTTTTTTTGTTGTTTTTAATTAAGTAAAACTAATGTGCTGCGTTATCTTAGTTAAGTGTTGTTGTAGCCGTTTGCATGCAGCTGGACTGCGCTGACAGTAAAAAGCTAACCACAGCTAGCTTTAGCCAAACGTCGACATAAGCTAACTTTAGCCGGCTAACTTCAGAGAGGCTTTTTTGTTTGTTTGTGGTGTTAAATTGCATCGTCTTACAGAGTTCACTGCTTTCACTGCTTCTGGCTAAGTGCTGCTGCCAGGGATTGACACAAGCTGCACTTTATGTCGTTTTGGAGACTCGAACCAGGATTCTGAGTCTGGGTAAGTGGACCAAACCTGAGACTTTTAGTCCAGATCTTGATTAAGTCCAAAGGATTTTGACCTGGGAGAGCTTTGCTCAGAATTTATTTATTATGCTCTGTCCTCACTAATCCACACGAGCTGTTTTTGCTTTAGTCCACGTTCTTCTGAGTTAAAGTTTGTGTTGATGTCAGGAGTCGGTGGGTTGATTTGTGACAAACCTGACACACCCGAGAACGCTACGGGATTAGATTTCTGTCAAAATGTATATACTTTGTAAGTTCTTATGTCATATCTTTTAATATTTATCGTTGATTACCAGTATGTGTAAAAATACACTATCCTGAATTCTATGAAAATAAAGTGTTTCTTAAGATGTACACCACCTGAAGTGGATAATAAGAAGAGCATTTCATGTGATCAAATGTGATCCTTTGCAAAAAAAATAATAGTTTATGCTGCATCATCCATCACAATATTTCTGCTAAAACCTTTTTGCTGTACCAGGACTGTTACACTTTACACTCGGTGTTAACCAATCGAACGGTCCCCCCTAAAAATTTGTCCACCCTGCCTTCACTGTGCATGCGTCATTTTGGAGCGTCAGCACTCCAACTGCACTTCAGTCATCATCTATCTTAGTGACAGATTTCTGAAGCTGTTGTACAACAATCATTTACACATGAATTCAGCATTATTTCATAATAAAGATTAGATAGAACTTTTATTGATCCCTTGGGTAGACTCCCTCAGGGAAATTGAGGTTCCGGCAGCATTGTGTACCAGCACACAGGGTAAGAAGCACACAGAATATCAAAAGTGAAAGTAAAACAGAAAACGGTGTGCAATATACTGGCTGGTTTATTGGCTACTACAGGGGGACGATTAGAGTGTGACAGCAGCATGTCTGAGTCTGACGTGCTGCTACGCCTACGTCATTTTGGAGCATCAGCAGTGATTCACCAATTATTGCCTTGTTTCTGCTTAAAATGTCCTTTATTCTGCTTAAAACTGACTTTAGAATGATTTACGAGGTTATACTTGGTCATCTGATGGTTAATAATTACATTATTCCCTTTGATCGCTTTGGGTGTAGAGAGTCAGACTCAGAGAGTCAGTCTCAGGCATGCTGCTGTGGAAATCATTGTTGTACAAAAGCTTCAGATACCTGTCGTGTGAAATCTGTCCCAACTGAAATATTCGTGCCAAGATTTCGTGAGCATGGGGACAAATATGGAATGAGTTTGAATGCTGCCAAATTCATCTACATGAGTCCCCTAAGTCTTTTTTTTATATTGCATCATCTAATCCTCTGTTTGTGACTTTTGCTTTGATTGTTGTGCTAAAAAGATAAGAAATGCTCAATTTCGACCAACGTTCTGTTGCTTCGAAGACCATTGAATTCTCGAAGGAAGTCAAAAGGACTATTCTGGCGACTTTGTGCCTATATGCCAGGGGTCTTCAGCTGCAGTCCTCGAGGACCGGTGTCCTGCACCTTTTAGTTGTGTCCCTGGTCCAACACACCTGAATCAAATGGCTGAATTACCACCTCAGTATGCAGTCAAGTTCTCCAGAGTGCTGCTAATGACCTCATTAATTGACTCAGGTGTGTTGAAACAGTGACACATCTAAAAGTTGCAGAACACCGGTGTCGCAGACCGAACGGTCCCCCCGAAATCGGTCCACCCTGCCTTCACTGTGCATGCGTCATTAGCCGCTGTTCACCAGTTATCGCCTTGTTTCTGCTTCAGTCTGCCTTAGTTGTCATCTTTCTCAACGACAGATATCTGAAACTTTTGTACAACAATTTCCACATAAATTCAGCATTATTTCATAAAAGACGGAGGAAGCGATCAGAGCGCCACAGCTACATGAACTGCTAGCTGATGCGTTCACTGCGCGTTGGTCATTTCTAAGCGTTAGAGTATCACTTCATTTCTGCTTAAAACTGCCTTTAGAATGATTTAAGAGGTTTTACTTTGTCATCTAATGTTTAATAATCCCATTAATTCATTTGATTGCTTTGGGTGAAGAGACTCTGTTTCAGACGAGCTGCTGAGCTCTGAAATGACGCATACGCAGTAGAGGTAGGGGCCAGGGCAGAGCAATTTTTAGGGGTGAACAGGCATTTGCATGTCTGCTCCACTCGGGGTAGTGCTGCATGCTGTTCCAGTGAGTGCAATGTGGGAGAAGCCCAGGATACAAGAAGCTAGGAGATTTCAGCCTGTTAGTGTAGCATCTTATTTTTATACGCTGTTTTTCACAAGACCACCACTTAAATATTTGTGAGATGTTGAGAGACTATTCAGGGACATGTGTACAATGGGGAAATGCACCAAATCAGATGTTATTGTGCTTACAACACTCACTGTGATTACAGAAATCTATTGCAGTGGTCTTCAGGAATTCTCTGAAGAGACATGGTATCAAAGGCCTCCAGTCATTGCCTTATCAAACCGTTTAGCATCCAGATTTTGCCACCATACAATACACCTGATTACACCAGAACCCTGAAGACTTGGATGTTTTGTTTTCCTTCAAGATATTGGTATCACCAAACACCTCCAGTGACCTCAGGAGCTCTTTCTAGACATCTCTTGACTTCACAGGCTGAGCTTCCACGTACATGAATGCCACAGTTGAGATACGTGTGTCCCTCAGCAGTCGCAGCTCTTTCCCCACATAAAGATGCAATTCCATTGGGGAGTTCAGGATGTCATGGAAAGCATTGATATTTGTTTGATCCAGGACAATTGCAGCCCCAGATGGTCCGCTTCCTCACTCAGCTTCTGAAGTGCTGTGGTCAAAGCCTCGAGTCATTCCAGAGAGATCACAGCGTCATCTGTAAAAAGAAGCTCTGGAACTTTTCTTCACCTGCAAAAGCACCCAGTGCATTCCTTATGAAGATGAGAATTCACTAGGAGGAAGTTGGAGACACTGGCTTCAAGCCATAGAGATCACACTGCCTGTCTACAGGCCAGCTATGTGATGTGTAGTGACTTATTGGGAAACTCCTGCTAACGGTGATCTTGATGTCTAGTAGCCATGTTAAGTCTGGGATACAAGCAGCTGGAAGTTTGTGAATCCTTGAAGAAACTACATGTCTGTGATCAGAGTTCACAAACTCAGCACTTTTTTTTTTTTTAAGATCCTGCAGTTCTACAGGAGTCTCCAGCATCTTCCCATTAAAACAGGATGGGTCTTTGGTATCAGAGTACCCTGTCCAGCAGCACCTCTCAAGATGGTGGAACCAGGATCCAACATCCCATAGCCCCCAACTTCTTATAAAGTCAAGTAGCATTGAGACATTTTCTAAATGGTTACTGTCAGTGCCTGTAGTTGTCTTGAAATCACCCATCACCAGCAGAGAATCGCTTCTGTTTTTTTGTTGTTGTTTTTTTTCCTTCAAGACTTTTTCTTCTTAATGAACAAACCACCGTGATGACCTTCAGAGTTGGAAGAAAGAATGAGAGCTGTTCCTTTTTTTTATACTTAACACTATCTTAAAAAACAAAACCTAAAAGAAACATTTTTTCTTTTGGAATGAGGCTGATGTACCACTTGAACTATTCAGATATTGATGGATGACAGACGAAGGTGTCCTGGTCTGAACATAATTGGAGCTTGAAGGTGGATCCCAATCTGGTACAAAAATCTTCATTTTCTTTCATTTCTTTTTACCCCTTTCTTGATAGTTCAACAACCAGCTTTATGACATCACAATGATCCATAGCCTTGTGACACTCTGAGTTCATAATTTAATCTCAGCCTGCTTTATTATCCAACAAACCCCTGTTAGCTGGTGGAGGTGTTCGTGGGGCTGGTTGTTCTCGCTCCAGCAGTGGCCTGTGCTGTCTGAGGCCTTTCTAGTTTAGTTTGAACCCATAATGTTTGTTTAGATCAGGTTTCTCAGATGACTGCTGAAGTTATTAAAACACCTTTTCTAGGGTGGGTGTTTTGTTTTTTTTGGTTGAGAAGACAAACGGTTTGGCACATTCTGGTTGTTTAATACACACAAACTTGGGAAGAGACAGTGTGAGCATCTTAACGAGGTCAAACCTTGTCAGTCGTGATCCACTTTGGTCTTCAATTCACTTTGATCTTGGGCAGAAAGGATTAGTCAGATTCTAAGCGTCAAGGTCAGGATATGTGTGTAGTTGTAGCAACAGGCTGCCAGTTTTGTCGGTCTGTAGAGCAGGCCTCTACTCCACACAAATCTGTGTGTTTGATTTCCAGCTGTAGTCAGAAGTGTCTTTAATAGGCTTGTCACACCGTGATGATTTAGCCAGTATATTGTATGGCAAATTATGAAAAATTTGGCAAATACACTGGCTATGTCGGATAAGTTCTGCAGCTGTTACACCATGACGATTTAGCCAGCGTATGCCGACAGTCCCGTTTCCACTGAGCGGTTCACGTTGGTACAGCACGATATGGTACAGGTCAGAATGGTCTGGCTTGGCTGGCTTTTCCATCTCCAGCAGAACCTTTTCTTTTTTTTTTTTTGGCAGGTGGAGCATGTAGATATTGACATGCACGTCATCCAGCATGCGTATGCTGTTGCGCAGCCTCGCCCATTCACATGGAGGCCAAACAGAGTAATTTAACTTTTTTTAAAAATTTAATTTAATTTTTGTCTTGATGGATCATGGGATTTATTTTCATGAAATGCAGACTGTTGAAGAGTTGACTGATCTCTGTGATAAATGCTGATGTGAATGAATGAGGCGCTGTGACTCTTTCAGCTTTTAAATTAAGTTAATTTTCTTGTGGCACAAAGTGTCAGTGTTCTCTGGTTCAGGTTGAGAAATGCACAAAGCACAGGGACTTCTTTTAAAATGTTTTGTTTCTTCAGCGATGACAGGGAACTAAAGTATTTTCAGATGTCATTTGCCAAAATCAAGAGGCCTTATGTAGCTAACTTTTCATCAGGCTGTGATGATGAATCTGACTGAAATGTACAGGTCAGATTAAGACTTCATAGTTACTCCGTGTGTATGGTTTTAATATTTGAAACAGTCTGAACTGTTCTCATGAGGACTGCAGCTTATGAGTAACTTACAAGTATTGTGTGTTAACAATCACAGAACTTATCTACAACTTATGCCCCGCATATATGGGATGTATGAGCCATACGCTGGCTTGCGTCAAAAATATTGTGCATACCCAAAATGTTTCAACTAACTCGCCATACTATGACATATACCAGTGTGCATCAACATGCACTCAACTTATACAAAACTTACCTAGAACTTATTAGATGTATGCCAGCGTATTTGGTGTATTTCTCATATGTCGGCATACGCAGGCTAAATCATCAAGGTGTTTCAGGACCATAAGCAGGAATCTGAACCTCAATTCTGTGAACATATTATCTTCATGCACAATGCTAACCTGTGACCTAAGGTGTGTCAAACAAGTGGTTCCTTTGGGAGGCTTAATGACTGATCCTCAATTGTGATATTTTGGCCATGTGGGGCTTCTCTCTGGTCTGGTCCAGTGTATAGGTGCCTCAGTGTTAAGGACTTCAGTGACTGGAGTAATCCAAAGACACGCCTGTGTTTCACCTGGCTGCTGGAAATAGATGATTACATTTGAGAGGTGGAGATGGACCATGGTTTGTCTGGGTGGTTGCCATTCAGGGTTCAAGATAGTTCTGTGGTGTGGTGGATGCAGTGACATGCAGCACCAGCACACATTCCCAGATCTGAGTTAGCTAATTTTTAACCATAATGAACCACACACACCTCAGCTGATCTTTATTTATTTTATTATTATTTAGTCTGAGCCCCTCGGAATGTCAGTGCATCTCCTGTCAGGGGAACTCGTCTTCATATCTCAGGTTAATTTTTTCTCTGTACAGTGTTAGGTGCCCTGTCACACCTTGACGATTTAGCCATCGTATGCCGACTTGTTGAAAAATTTGGAGAATACGCTGGATAGGCCTACATCAAATACGTTTTGCAGCTGTCACAGCATGACAGTTTAGCCAGCGTATGGTGACAGCCCTGTTTACTCCGAGCGGTATGGGTCGGAACGGTAAATTCTAGCATTGGTTTGCATTTACTCTGCCAGCGGAACCCTTTAGTGTGGTAGGCAGTGCACGTAGATGTTGACAAGCACGTCATTGAGTGCGCGCACGCTTTCGCACAGCCTCTCTCCTCCACATGGAGGCCAAACTGTAATTTTAATTTTATTAATTATTTTGGGATTACTGGAAGTGCCCTTGCGTGGTTGAAGTCATACCTGACCAGTCACTCTTATTGTGTTTTGTAAAACAACCCTACTTGTACTCTTAGTGATATAAAGTTTGGGGTTCCACAGGGATCAGTTTTGGGCCCTCTGCTATTTTCCCTGTATGTAGCATCCCTTGGGCATATACTGCGGCGTTTTGGGATTGTCTTTCATTGCTGTGCCGATGATACTCAATTGTACATGCTGGTAATCTCAGTAAAATAAAATCTTTAGAAGATTGCCTTGCATCAGTGAGAAGTTGGATGCCTAGTAACTTCCTACTTTTGAACTCTGATAAGACTGAAATGATGGTTCTTGGTCCAGCGAGGCATCGGCATAAATTTGATTGGCTAGGGCTTTGCTTGGGTTCCTATGTTGTACATCATATGGACATAGTGAGGAATCTTGGGGTAATTTGTCTTGTCTTTTGACCTCCACATCAGGGACATCACAAGGACTGCTTTCTTCCATCTGCAAAATATAGCGAAGATTCACCCCATCCCCGTCTATGGCTGATGCTGACACCCTGATTCATGCTTTTGTTTCTTCTAGACTGGATTATTGTAATGTCCTATTTTCAGGATTACCGCAGTCCAGGGGTCTCCAACTTGTTCAGAATGCTGCTGCCACGGTTTTGACATGAAGCAGGAAATTTGACCACATTACATCCCTTCTGGCGTCTCTTCACTGGCTGCCTGTTTCTTTGAGAGCAGATTTTAAAGTTCTCCTACTAGTTTATACAATTTTTCATGGACTGGCACCTTCCTACCTGGCTGACTTAATAAAACCCTACGTTCCGGCCCGGGCCTTGCACTCACAGGATACAGGGCTATTTGTAGTTTAAACTGGTTATACGTAACCCGTTAACTGCTGCCAATCCAACAGTGAATAAGCTACTCGATTATATGTTTGCATATCTGATTATGATGAAATCAGTGCCTCGCCAGCCATGAACCTCACCACACGTCACTGGAGTAACTTACAAGAAATGTGTAAACAATCACATAACTTGCCTACAACTTATGTCCACGTATGAGCCATACACTGGCATGCGTCAACAATATTGTGCATGCCCAAAATTTTTCTACATACTTGCCGTATTCCAATATATACTCAACAAAAATATAAACGCAACACTTTTGGTTTTGCTCCCATTTTGTATGAGATGAACTCAAAGATCTAAAACTTTTTCCACATACACAATATCACCATTTCCCTCAAATATTGTTCACAAATCAGTCTAAATCTGTGATAGTGAGCACTTCTCCTTTGCTCAGATAATCCATCCCACCTCACAGGTGTGCCATATCAAGATGCTGATTAGACACCATGATTAGTGCACAGGTGTGCCTTAGACTGCCCACAATAAAAGGCCACTCTGAAAGGTGCAGTTTTATCACACAGCACAATGCCACAGATGTCGCAAGTTTTGAGGGAGCGTGCAATTGGCATGCTGACAGCAGGAATGTCAACCAGAGCTGTTGCTCGTGTATTGAATGTTAATTTCTCTGCCATAAGCCGTCTCCAAAGGCGTTTCAGAGAATTTGGCAGTACATCCAACCAGCCTCACAACCGCAGACCACGTGTAACCACACCAGCCCAGGACCTCCACATCCAGCATGTTCACCTCAAAGATCGTCTGAGACCAGCCACTCGGACAGCTGCTGAAACAATCGGTTTGCATAACCAAAGAATTCCTCCACAGACTGTCAGAAACTGTCTCAGGGAAGCTCATCTGCATGCTCGTCGTCCTCATCGGCGTCTCGACCTGACTCCAGTTCGTCATCGTAACCGACTTGAGTGGGCAAATGCTCACATTCGCTGGCGTTTGGCACGTTGGAGAGGTGTTCTCTTCATGGATGAATCCCGGTTCACACTGTTCAGGGCAGATGGCAGACAGTGTGTGTGGCGTCGTGTGGATGAGCGGTTTTCTGATGTCAATGTTGTGGATCGAGTGGCCCATGGTGGCGGTGGGGTTATGGTATGGGCAGGCGTCTGTTATGGACGAAGAACACAGGTGCATTTTATTGATGGCATTTTGAATGCACAGAGATACCGTGACGAGATCCTGAGGCCCATTGTTGTGCCATCCAAGAACATCACCTCATGTTGCAGCAGGATAATGCATGGCCCCATGTTGCAAGGATCTGTACACAATTCTTGGAAGCTGAAAATGTCCCAGTTCTTGCATGGCCGGCATACTCACCAGACATGTCACCCATTGAGCATGTTTGGGCTGCTCTGGACCGACGTATACGACAGCGTGTACCAGTTCCTGCCAATATACAGCAACTTCGCACAGCCATTGAAGAGGAGTGGACCAACATTCCACAGGCCACAACTGACAACCTGATCAACTCTATGCGAAGGAGATGTGTTGCACTGCATGAGGCAAATGGTGGTCACACCAGATACTGACTGGTATCCCCCCCAATAAAACAAAACTGCACCTTTCAGAGTGGCCTTTTATTGTGGACAGTCTAAGGCACACCTGTGCACTAATCATGGTGTCTAATCAGCATCTTGATATGGCACACCTGTGAGGTGGGATGGATTATCTCAGCAAAGGAGAAGTGCTCACTATCACAGATTTAGACTGGTTTGTGAACAATATTTGAGGGAAATGGTGATATTGTGTATGTGGAAAAAGTTTTAGATCTTTGAGTTCATCTCATACAAAATGGGAGCAAAACCAAAAGTGTTGCGTTTATATTTTTGTTGAGTGTATATCAACATGCTCTTAACTTACCCAGAACTTACCCATAACATTAAGATGTTAGCCAGTGTATTCAGTGTATTTTTCATATGCCAGCACACACTGGCTAAATCGTCCAGGTGTGACGGGCCTGTTAGACCTGGATGCTATGTTGCACGTTACCGCGTCCACTAGGCTGCTTTGAGAGTGAGCACAAACTGTCAGCCTTGTTTCAGCCCGTGCACACCGCATCTCAATTATTTCATATCCAAATAGACTTGCTGCCATCCTTGATTCCTGCTCTCTCTGGCTGATACTCCTTAAAGTATATATCCATCAGTGCTCAGTTTGATGTTCAGGGAAATCCCCAGCTCAAACAAATTCATGTTCGTTATAACGGGCAGTGTAATTGGTGTATTTATTCTGCATGCTGGGAAGCGTGGCATCCATGTCGTGATGTCAGTCAGCCATCAAAGCACTTTGAGCGTCTGATGCAGATGGAAAAGCGCTATGTAAATCCAGTCCATTTCCCATTTATTTGCCATTTGGTGAAATGTTAGTCTACAGATTAATGGTAAAAGTAATTATTAGTCGCAGTCTAAATTTCTGTTAGAAACTCCAGAGCTGAATCTGTTCACTGACCGACAGAATAATAACTGTCAGTAATTACGTTGGTCAATATATTAAGTTTAAATTTGTTCCCGCTGCTTGGATGTCATCATTCTTCTTCTGTTTTTGAAATACATGTCATGTTGTGCCCTTTAAAAAGACATTTGCACAGATGAGATTGTCTGACTTCTTCAAACAGACATGAACTTACTTAGCAGTGGCTTGAAAAGGCTTTAAACCAACGGTGAAAAGGTCTGAGAGTTTGTACCTCTGTTTTTCTGCTACGTCACTCACTCACTGGCGAGCTTGCTCGGTGAGATTCCTTTAGTTTTTCCTCATTGAAAACCTGCCCTGACACTTCAGCAGAGACCTGAGGAATGGAGCGGCAGAGATTAGGGTGGGGTGAGGAGCACAGCCTGTGCGATCCGCTGAGTCCACACAGCCAACTGGTTTGGGGAGATCCAGTGACCAACACAAATGTGAAGCACTCTCTGTTACACACAGGCACAAGGTTTACTTGTTTCTTCTTCACTTTTTGTCTTGCTGCTCTTTCATTTCAATCGAGTCAAACTGTTTCATTGAAACAATATTTATTGAGGTTGAAGTCCTCTAAAGTGGAGATAGGCTCAGCTACACTTTAGGAGAGATTTATGCATCTGTATTAATTTCAGTTCTCCAGGTTTGGCTTAAAATTATGTCCTTAATTTCTAGATATGCCCCACCACCACCACCAAATCTACACCCCCATCACCACATATTCACCCTCTATATTTCAAAGTTAGTGAAGGTAATAATACATACCAGGTGGCTCTGTGGGATCAGAATTAGACTACCAGAATATGGTCTGGGGTTTGAGTCCATGTAACTGGTTTGTATCTTTAGACAAGATATTTCAGGCCAATTCTCTCCATGTGCCCTACCACTTCATCCTTCCCCTTCATTTTGCATAGTCTGTGTAAAATGTAGGAAAGGGTGAAGTAGGCTAGATAGGGCTGTGTGACAGTTACTCTAAGCACACTGCTGCACTTCTTCCACATTTTTATAGAACATTTTAGAACATTTTTGTTATTTTATTTGGAGGCACAAATCTGGGGAAGGGTACAGAAACATTTCTGCTGCTTTGAAGGTCCCAATGAGCACAGTGGCATCCATCATCTGTAAATGGAAGAAGTTCAGATCCACCAGAACTCTTCCTAGAGCTGGCCGCCCGTCTAAACTGAGGGATCAGGGGAGAAGGACCTTAGTCAGGGAGGTGACCAAGAACCCGATGGTCGCTCTGTCAGAGCTCCAGCATTCCTCTGTGGAGAGAGGACAACCTTCCAGAAGGACAACCATCTCTGCAGCAATCTACCAATCAGGCCTGTATGGTAGAGTGTCCAGATGGAAGCCACTCCTTAGTAAAGGGCACATGGCAGCCCACCTGGAGTTTGACAAAAGGCACCTGAAGGACTCTCAGACCAGGAGAAACAAAATTCTCTGGTCTGACGAGACAAAGATTGAACTCTTTGGCATCATGTTTGCAGGAAACCAGGCACCATCCCTACAGTGAAGCATGGTGGTGGCAGCATCATGCTGTGGGGATGTTTTGTGGGGAACTGGGAGACGAGTCAGGATTGATGGAAAGATGAATGCAGAAATGTACAGAGACATCCTGGATAATAACCTGCTTCACAGCGCTCTTGACCTCAGACTGGGGCGACGGTTCATCTTTCAGCAGGACAATGACCCTAAACACACAGCCAAGATATCAAAGGAGTGACTTCAGGGCAACTCTGTGAATGTCCTTGAGTGGCCCAGCGAGAGCCCCGACCTGAATCCGATTGAACATCTCTGGACAGATCTGAAAATGTCTGTGCACCGACACTCCCCATCCAACCTGATGGAGCTTGAGAGGTGCTGCAAAGAGGAATGGACCAAACTGCCCAAAGATAAGTGCACCAAGCTTGTGGCATCATATTCAAGAATACTGGAGGCTCTAATTGCCGCCAAAAGTGCATCAACAAAGTATTGAGTAAAGGGTGTGAATTCTTAAGCGACATACATGCTATTTGTTATTTTTGATACATTTGCTAAATAAATAAATAAACCTTTTCATGTTGTCATTATGGGGTGTTGTGAGTAGAATTTTGAGGGGAAAATGAATTGACTCTATTTTTGGAATAAGATAGTTGTAACAACAATCTGGAATAAGTGAAGCGCTGGGTATACTTTGTAGATGTGATGCGCTGTATGAGCCTTGGCTGAGGAAGTATGTAAACTGTGTTAGAGTGGAGAGTCGTAGATTGTCATACGCTTCAAGATACTGTATAGGGTTAAACACCAGTCCAATGGAGCTCAGGTCCTGAATGCAACCTGCATATTTGCTTAATTCAACCATAATCATGTTAATTATCCTGTTGGTTGGTGTGAGCACATGCATAAGCAAACCACAGAGGGATATGTGCTGCACAAACAAATGTCTTAAAATACAAGGTAAACAGTACGTGGACACCTACAGCGTGCATGCCTGGTTTTTATTGATATTTCAGGTTGTTTTGTGGTATTACCAATGGGTGTCATTTCTGTGTTGATTCATAGACCATTTGAGAGATGCTCAGTTTCCCACCACTTCATTATGAAAATGGAATGGACAAAGGAAAAGCGTCCCCCCCAACCAATGTGACTGTGCACAGATCCTATGTTGAAGAAAGATTGCTGGATCCTCAACATGCAGCAGAAACATGTTGCTTTGTAGGAGTTGAAGTTGCTTCACAGCACAACGGTACACTCTGTGCGTACATCGACCGAAACACTGCCACACCCATCAGGTCCGGTCCTGAAGATCGGCAACATCCCGGGCTCTGCCCTGACCCCACCCACTCACTCACCACCAGTGGTGAACAGAGTGAGGATCTTCCTCTCATCGTCTGCACGCTACACTGACATGTCTCGTGTCTCAGGACCTCGTACAGCGACTGTGCCACTCCACCGGGGATGCTTTCGTAAAACTGGTTTTTGCTTCCATTGGAAAGGCTCATAACGAAGCTCTGTAGTGTCTGGCTCTTCTTCCTCTTTAGTACTGTGTGCATGTGAGCAGGAAAATGTTCCAGCTGTCACAAATCCTGGTGGTTTCATGTTTTTGCCCGTTTGTGGGCCTTTGTCCAAATGGGTGGAGTGAGATTGGTTTCTTCACGTTGAAACCTGATGATGACTAATAATGTTAAATTGTCTGTCTGCCAGCCAGCATGTTTTTTTTTTTTTTTTTTTTTTTTTTTTTTTATCTACCCAATCAAAAAAAAAAAAATCACAAAGCAGAGTGACATAAATAAATAAATAAATGTTTGGTTCATAAAGGCTGTGGATATGGACCATCATTCATATCTGGGTACCACAGCATTTTGAAGTCAAAAGTAAATGTTAAATATGAATTTGAAATGCACATTTTCATTATGGATTGGAGAGTATAGATGTCCAAACTGAGCAGCCTGTACAGCATGAAAAGTATTTACAAATTAGGTACCATAGTCTCCTTTGAGGGTGGGTGATAAAGGGGTTAAATGAAAGAGTATATGATGCAAAAAGTGTACCTCCGGGGGCAACCCCATCATTATTTACATTAAATTTTGTTAAAACTTAATGACACAACCTCCCATTTGCCTCATCTCCCTTCTCCGCTGAGAACTGAAAAAAAAAAAACTGCATTTCTCATGACTGCTTCTGTGATTGCAGCCGGAAAAAAACAAACAAAAAACAAACTGTACATCATCTGTGCATGTGAAGTGATGCTGTCCCCGGAAGTGGTCAAACCCCCAATATTTTCCTGTCCCATTAATGCAGGAAAAAGCTGTCAAACACATTGTGAGGTCTATAACGGTGCAATGTTTGTCATTGGATGCCGTCTAGCACCACATTCGTGCTGCCCTGCCAAACGCCTAGTGGCCACCATGGTAGAACTTTCTGTCTTTATTTTGAGTTCTGCTCATTGCAGGTTTAAAAGTGCCTAAAATAGGAGGTTCACCTTTTTCTGTCAGAACCCAAAATGTCAGAGCTGAATAAGCAGCAGAAGTTAATATGGGAACTTTGCAGTTTGTCTTTGTGCTGGTAATCTCAGGGAACAAGATTAACATTAATAATATAAGTAGAAAGAAGTTAATTTTGGATTACTGTTGTTCTCAGCCTGACCTAATGAAATCTGTGTTTCTGCTTTTTTTCAGGAGTCTTCTTGGGTCCTCCCAGCTGTGACAGAGAAGTCACTGGGTTTTACTCTGTACACAGAGTTGCCTACAGTGGGTCACAATGCCTATTCCTCCCCCTCCGCCTCCTCCTCCTGGTCCCCCGCCTCCCCCCACATTCAGCCAGGTCAGTGAACGCCTCGCGTACACACAGCATTTAGGGCCCTGCCAACATTGATTTAGCCAGTATGTTATACCACACAGTGGTTCAGGTCGGTACTGCACGGTGTAGTGCGGGTCAGAACGGTTAAATCTGGCTTGGTTTGCATTTCTACTGCCGGCAGAACCCTTTTGTTTGGCAGGTGGAACACTTAAATATTGACTAGCACGTCATCCGGCGTGCGTACACTGTCCCCGCTCCACACAGAGGCTAAACGAAGTCATTTTATTTTATTTTTGTCTTGGTGGATCATGGGATTTATTTTCATAGCGTGCAGAATACTGATGAGTCGACTGATGGCTGTGGTAAACACTGCAGTGAATGAATGAAGCGCTGTGATTCTTTAAAGTTTTAACCTCCAGTCGCGGTCTGATTGGTCTGTATGTATGAGGACTGCAGTTTTCAGCCAATCAGTGTACAGTATTAATGGATGGATTTCAATTTATGAGTAAATTACAAGAAACAGGTGTCAACAATCGCATAACTTAACTACCATTCATGTCCCGCATGCGCAGGATGTATAAGACATATGCTGGCAAATGTTGAAAATATTGTGCGTGCCCAAAATTTTTCAAGGTACTCTGTATATCGGTGTGCTTCAATGTACTAACTTATACAACTTATTAGAGGTATACCAGCGTTATTAATGCAGTCGGCATACGCTGGCTAAATCATCGAGGTGTGACGGGGTGTTACATCGAGGATCTGGATCCTGGTCACATTATGAGATGGGATACGTCAAATTCATACGAGTGTGCAGCCTCTTTAAAGTGTGTGTGTACTCACATTTTGCCTGCTGCATTCCTCTGTGGAAAGCTTTTATACCCCTGGATAGAGCTGCAATGATTTACCGAGTATCAAATTAATCACTAACTATTTTGATCATTGAGTGCACACACATTAGAACTCATGCACGACCTGACAGTGGACTGTGCTGTTTGACGAGAGGAGCTGTAGGTGTGATGTTGTTTTCTTTCCAGGCAAACACCACTCCACCAAAGCTGAGCGCCTCAGAGTCTAAAGGCAGAGGAGCTCTGCTCTCCGACATCTGCAAAGGAGCCAAACTCAAGAAGGTCACTGTGGTCAGTGACAGGAGTGCGCCCATTATAGAGAGTGAGTCGCCTCATTTGTTTCATATTCACACAGAAACCAGTGATCCCGCAGACCGTACAAAGTCCAGATCAACACTACAGAGTCAAAGAAGTGGAGTCACTGTTGTATTTATGCATTTTGTAACTAATAAATGCCCTTTTTTGTGGAAGAAATTCTGCCCTTACAGGCTGTGTCCCTCTTTGTTTGCTCAAATGTTTTCCTGGTTCCTGCGATAAAGTTCCTCATGGTCTTGCCAAATATTTGAATATGAAAATTCACCCCTAGTTCTGCTTTCATATAATTTGTGCTGACATTCACCTCATCCTTCCCCAGAATCTGGAGGAGGTGGAGGCGGTGGACATGGAGGTGGGGCTCCAGGACCAATAGGAGGCCTTTTCCAGGGAGGTTTGCCAAAATTACGTCCAGTTGGAGGTAAAATAAATAAGCAAGCCTGATCATTTTGTCATCAACAGTCTGTTTCTCTGCCTGTCTGTGAAGTGTCATAGTGACTAATTAATCCCTCCAGATGTTCTGATGAAATGTGACACAGGTGTATCTTTGAGTAATATCTTAGATGAGTTTGACATTGGAGGTTATTTATCAGTGTTTATATTTTGTGTACATTATGCACTTTTGTGTTTATTGTGACTGAATTTGTTGCCATGGTGACAGCCATGGTTGAGATTGCATCTCATGGTGTCTTCTGATTGGTTATAAAATTCTGTTCTGTGATTTTTTTTATCATTTATATAAGTAATCCACATATGAAACATCAACTGAAAGTCCACATGGTCATAATATTTTTGTCTACAAAGTGGAGTCGTGCTGTGAGAAAAGAAAAAAATCTTTTTCTGCCTTGAGTTTGAGCTTTTCTCCCCTTCTGTGGTCATTTTATGGCTGTTGAATAAACAGGTGAAGGTCAGATTTAGATTTGTTACTTGGGGTTGGATGAATAAATCACTTTGTGTCTCTCTCTCTATATGAACCAGTGAGTTTGTTCCATGTGTAATGAGATTCTTGGTGCCATCTCACTGTCTTCCACACAGATGGATCGGCAGGTGGCTCAGTGGGCAGATCCGCCCTGCGGCCCCCTATGTCGCGGCCTGCAGTGCCGCAGCCCCCCACAGGCCGGTCCCCCTCACCCTCATTGCAAGAGAACCAGCGCAGCGAACGCCCTTCGCTCCCTGATATCTCTCGCCCCCCCAGCAGCAGCTCGTCCTCAGGCGGCGGGATGAAGCACAGTACCTCTGCACCACCTCCTCCTCCGCCATTCAGCAGAGGCAATCGTGGCAATGCTTCCTCCAACACCAACCAGAAAGCCCCTGCTCCACCTCCCTCATCCTCCTCACACAGCCGAGAAAAGCCGCTTCCTCCACCGCCAAGCAGAGGCCCTGCCCCTCTGGCCTCCACGAAGCTGTCTTCCTCTTCTAGCAGACCACCCGCCAGCGGCTCCTCTGCTCCACCTCCTCCCCCACCGTACAGGCCTCACACTTCAGTCGGCGTCTCCAACGGACCATCTGATGTAGACGGTGCTCCGGAGCTTCCTCAGAGGCACAACTCTCTCACCAAAAAACACACATCCGGAGCAAGCCAAGGACGCAGCCATGCTCCGCCCCCTCCACCTTCATCATCTCCATCCTTCCAGCAGGTTGGCAGGCCGCCACCTCCTGCTCGAGAGCCACCAGGTCGCCGCACAGGTACAGATCCTAAACGCACACGCACAGGTATCGATGTCCGTCTGTGTGCTGGATTTTGTGAAAGCAGAGGAAAGTGTTCAGTTTGTTGCTAACTGGGAATAGAAACCTCAAAGGTTTGTGGAGTGTTTGTAGCACAGATATTCATCAACCGTGGTGACAAGTTTGGGCTTCTCCTGGAATAATTATGCAAATTAGGAATTGCCAGGTCCATCTGTTCATGAACCTCGTCAGCTCTTAATCTCAAATGAACTGGACAAGATAACTCCACTGTTGTCTTTAATTGACTCAAACCAAGTACACTAGTTTTGGTGAAATCTGTCACATCTATCCTACAACAGTCAAATTCAAATTCTCACTGTTCCGTTTAATAATCAGGATGTTTTAATTAAATACTCACAGGTGATGTCACAGACGACATGTTGTATGTAATGGTTATACAAATGCACACATTATTCATCCCAGTGTGTAATTCCATGATTGTTGATGTTTGGCAGAAGTATTTTTGACTGTATTGAGTGAGGAGAGGTGACGTTAGATGAAACATACACGGTTTTCCTTCTTTGCTTTTATTGCTTTAAAATAAAGTACCAATAAAATATTGAGGAAACTTGAAGCAACGAGACAAATTCCGAAGCCTCACCACAAATGACTTGCAGCACTTTGGTGTTTGTTTTCCAGCATTGTGGTTTGTGCTGCTCTTGAGGCAGTCGGTGTCTCTGGATGGTATTTGAAGAGTCCCGGTTGTCTCTATTCACTGGTGTAGGAATGGTCAGAGTCTACAGCAAGTTTTAACTTGTGTTATCTCAAACCCAAGCGGCAAACTGTTCAGAAAGAAGACCTCAGCAGAGTCTGTAGCATCCCAGCCAGGCCTGTGTGTACACACGTTACATGCTGACAACTACAGTTATGTCTGCACTCAGGCCCTGTACGTACTTGGACACGACTCAATTTTTGTGATTTGTCCTCTGTGCACTATCACAATGGAACTAAAATGAAATAAAGATGTGATTTTTAGTGCCAATTTTAATTTTTAATTCAAGGAATTTAACAAAAACATCAATTTAACTATGAAGGAGTGATGGCCTTTTGTATAAATAGTCCTTCAAATTTCAGAGCCCATAAGTAATTGGACAAACTAAATAAAAGGTTCATACAAATCATCACTTTTACAGCCAGATTTATTCAGACAAGCCAGGGGAAGGACACATGAACACTTCCAAATAACAGAATGTGGTGACTTTGCTGTGGAGGATCTGTCACACCAGTCATCACCTTAAAACCAGTCATCTTGGATGGTGAGTGGATTCAGCGTGCAGTCTTACGCCACCTTGACATTTGCACAAATTTGATCCCTGCTGGCCGCGCAATTCGTTGTGTCAATGCAACCTGCTTTTGTCCCACTTGATGCCACGCTATATAAAAAATAAAAACAATCATTACGTAGCTTATGACGCATTTGTTCTCAGAACTTGGCTGATGAAACCATCGCTCCCAGAATCACAGAGAAATTCCCTACAGTTGCAGGTTGTCTCGTGCGATGAACACATTTGGAATCGTCTCAAGGGCAATTATTTATAATATATAATGTAATAGATTGGTAAAACAGTTGCATTTTCATTTCTTCTTGTGAGTTAGTGTATCTGTAATATTATGTTTGCTATTGATGTAACATCTCGTCATAATTGCAGCAATGAGAGGCGTTTTCGAACAGGTTGAGCAATATTCATGACTTCACAAAATTAATGCGTGCCAGAAGTTTGGAACATTTCAAAATTTCCTTTGCGCACGCAACTGCGTACAGCACACACAGTTTGCGAGTTTACTCACTGGCATGCCAGATTGCATGCCAGTGCAGGGATTAAATTTCTGCAAGTGTCAAGGCACCTTTACACTTGCGTCCTCAGACTGCTGCTCGCTCCCTCTCCCCTCCTCCTCTAAGTGTCACGTACTGAGATGACCCCGTGCCAGATTTGTATATTTGCTGCCTGCGACTGAGAGTTGGTGGGTGCTGCCGAATATTGTTTTTTATTTTATTTGCCAACTTTGTTGGGAAAAATCAGGGTTTGCCTCTGTCATTAGCGACAATTGGCAGCATGAGCACGAATGTTTGTGAATAACAGTGGGCAACTATTAGCATATGCTAGCAACAGTGTTTACCACAATTAGCAACTATTTGCCAGTCTTTTGCCACAGTTTGGAAATTTTTGAACCTGTTGCCAACTCCTGGTAAAATACCAGCTGAATGTCAGGAGAATCAAACTCTCCCTGGCATTCAGATTTCTCCTGACCACTGTGGATGACGGAGCTCAGAAGACTTGCTTTAGAAGGCTTGCCTGTAGAAGCTACATAAACTTGCGTTTCTAGAATATTGTAATGAATTCATGTCAGGAAGAAGCCCAACGTGCTGCTGCTGCAGCTATCCTGCTACAGAAGAGAAAAAAAAGAATGGATCAAGAAAAGGAAGACTCTTTGAGGGTCAAAGTGGTTTGAAATCAAAAAGAACTTAAGTGACATGTTACAACCCTTGACAAAGGCTTACAACTGTTTTACCAACACTGGCAACTGTTTACAGAAAAATAAGTTTGCTAAGAAATTTTGAACATGTTAAAAATTTATTTGCAACAAGAAATGCTGTTTGTTAAAAATTTATTTGCAACAAGACATGCTGTTGGTCCCCCTTAAAACTGTTTCAAAATGGTTTTGCAAGCTATTCTAAACCCTGATGAAACCTAAAATTAGCTGTTTGTCAGCATTTTCTGCTCCGTGAGATATGGGCTTAACACAGTGGTCCTCGGGTAACATCAGACCTACACATTTTCCATCTCTCCCTGCTCTACCACAAGCTGATTAGCTCATTCAGGTGTCTGTTAGTACTTGATTGACTACACACCTGGTTGAGTCCATCAGCTTGTAGCAAAGCAGGGAGAGATGGAAAATGTGTAGGTTACGTGGTAATTGTGGACAGGTTTGAGAACCACTGCACTAAAACAACTGGGGGAAAAAGTAATGCGGATAGCTTGCCAAACACACCAGCACCATCCTTATACTCCCTTAATTTGTAATGGAAACCCAGCTGTTTATTTAGCAAATTTTATGACTTCTGTTTTATGCCTTATGTGGACACGGGCCTGAAGAATTAACTTCATTGCTGTCTGAAAGGGTGTGCTATGAGTCATTATTATGCTATTATCCTTAATAGTTGGTGGGTGCTGACGAATATTGTTTTTTATTTTATTTGCCAACTTTGTTGAGAAAAATCAGGGTTTGCCTCACTCAGCCACATGGGTTGTGCAGCCAGTACATTCTGAGTGCTGGTCCCAAGCCCGGATAAATGAGGGTTGCGTCAGGAAGGGCATCCGACAGAAAACAAGCCAACCAACTATGCAGACTAAGAATCGAATTTCCATACCGGACCGGGTTAACAACGTCCGCCACCGGTGCTGTTGCCCAACAGGGTGCCGGTGGAAATTGGGCTACTGCTGGGTGAAGACGACGACGAAGAAGAGGAGGAGAACGTTTCCACAAACAGTGGAAGAATAAGAAAACTAGAAGGGTGGAAATGAAAGTGGGGCCTTTGAATGTGGGTAGTATGACTGGTAAAGGGAGAGAGCTGGCTGATATGATGGAGAGGAGAAAGGTAGACATATTGTGTGTGGAAGGGAAGTAAGAGCAGGAGCATCGGTGGTGGGTACAAGTTGTTGTACCATGGTGAGGATAGGAAAAGAAATGGTGTTGGGGTAATTTTAAAGGAAGAGTATGTTAAGTGTGTTGGAGGTTAAACGAGTGTCTGACCGGGTGATGAGTGTGAAGTTGGAAATTGAAGGGGTGATGATGAATATCATCAGTGCATATGCCCCACAGGTAGGTTGTGAGATGGAGAAAGAAGATTTCTGGAGTGTGTTCGATGAGGTGGTGGAGTGTGCCCAAGCATGAAAGAGTGGTGATAGGAGCGGACTTCAGTGGGCATGTTGGTGAAGGGAACAGAGGTGATTAGGAAGTAATGGGTAGATATGGTATCAAGGATAGGAATAGGGAAGGACAGATGGTAATTAATTTTACAAAAAGGATGGAAATGGCTGTGGTGAATACCTACTTTAAGAAAAGGGAGGAGCACAGGGTAACATATAAGAGTGGAGGAAGGTGCACACAGGTGGACTACATTCTTTATAGGAGATGCAAGCTAAAAGAAATCAGACTGTAAGGTGGTGGCAGGAGAGAGTGTCATTAGACAGCATAGGATGGTTGTTTGTAGGATGACTTTAGAGGTATAGAAGAAGAGGAGAGTGAGAGCTCAACAAAGGATCAGATGGTGGAAGCTGAAGGAGCAAGACTGTTGTGTGAAATTTAGCGAGCAGGTGAGAGAAGCACTGGTTGGAGGGAAGCAGTTTTGGACAACTGGAAAAGTACTGCAGATGTGGTGAGGGAGACAGCTAGGACAGTACTGGGTATGACATCTGGACAGTGGAAGGAAGACAAGGAGACTTGGTGGTGGACTGAAGAGGTCCAGGAAAGCATAAGGAGAAAGAGGTTGGCGAAAAAGTTTTGAGATAGTCGGAGAGATGAAGAAAGTAGACAGGAGTACAAGGAGATGCGGCGTAAGGCGAAAAGAGAAGTGGCAAACGTGAAGGACAAGGCATATTGCGAGCTGTACAAGAAGGAGAAAAGGACTTGTACCGATTGGCCAGACAAAGGGACAGAGCTGGAAAGGATGTGCAGCAGCTTAGAGTGGTAAAAGATGCACATGGAGGAGTGTGTGCTGAGAAGGTGGAGGGAATATTTTGAAGAGCTGATGAATAAAGAAGTTGAGCGAGAGAAAAGGCTGGATGATGCGGTGAGAGTAAATCAGGAAGTACAAGAGATTAGTAAGGAAGAAGTGAGGGCTGCTATGAAGAGGATGAAGAGTGGAAAGGCAGTCGGTCCAGATGACATTCCAGTGGAGGCATGGAAATGTCTAGGAGAGATGGCAGTAGAGTTTCTAACCAGATTGTTTAATAAAATCTTGGAAAGTGAGAGGATACCTGAGGAGTGGAGACGAAGTGTGCTGGTTCTTATTTTCAAGAACAAGGGTGATGTGTAGAGCTGCAGTAACTACAGAGGCATAAAGTTGATCAGCCACAGCATGAAGTTATGGGAAAGAGTAGTAGAAGCTAGGCTTAGAAAACAGGTGAAGCAGCAATATGGTTTCATGCAGAGAACGAGCACTACAGATGCAGTGTTTGCTCTGAAAGTGCTGATAGAGACATATAGAGAAGACCTGAAGGAATTACATTGTGTTTGTGGATTTAGCGAAAGCTTATGACAGGGTGCCAAGAGAACAGTTGTAGTACCAGTTGCAGGATATGTACAAGGATAGTATGACAGCGGTGAGATGTGCAGTAGGAATGTCAGATTCATTCAAAGTGGAGGTGGGATTACACCAAGAATCAGCTCTGAGTCCTTTCTCTTTAACAATGATGATGGACAGGTTGACGGATGTCATCAGACAGGAGTCTCCATAAACTGTGATGTTTGCTGATGACATTGTGGTCTGTAGTGAGAGTAGAGAGCAGGCTGAGTCTAGCCTGGAGAGGTGGAGATTTGCTCTGGAGAGCAAGGGAATGAAAGTCAGTAGGAGCAAGACTGAGTCCATGTGTCTGAGTGAGAGGGAGCCCAGTGGAATAGTGCAGTTACAAGGAGTAGAAGTGGTGAAAGTAGATGAGTTTAAATATTTGGGGTCAACTGTTAAAAGTAATGGAGAGTGTGGTTGAGAGGTGAAGAAGAGAGTGCAGGCAGGGTGGAGTGGGTGGAGAAAGGTGGCAGGAGTGATTTGTGACCGAAGAATATCAGCAAGAATGAAGGGGAAAGTTTATAAGACAGTAGTGAGACCAGCTATGTTGTACGGCTTAGAGACGGTGGCACTAACAAAAAGACAGGAGGCAGAGCTGAAGATGTTGAGATTCTCTTTGGGAGTGACGAGAATGGACAAGATTAGGAATGAACATATCAGAGGGACAGCTCAGGTGGGACGGTTTGGAGACAAAGTCAGAGAGGTGAGATTGAGATGGTTTGGACATGTGCAGAGGAGGGACCCAGGGTATATAGGGAGAAGGATGCTGAGGATGGAGCCACCAGGCAGGAGGAGAAGAGGGAGGCCAAAGAGGAGGTTTATGGATGTGTTGAAGGAGGACATGCGGGTGGTTGGTGAGATGGAAACGATTGATCTGCTGTGGCGCCCCCTAACGGGAACAGCCACAAGACGAAGAAGATCCTTAATAGTTAACAGTATCACAGTTATTTCTGGATCAAATCATCCAACAGAAAATGGTTTCTGTGATTGGCCTGTTTAAAGCACTTCAGTAGCACCATTTGAATTAGGGAATAACCCCGTTGTGTCTGATGTGCGGACGTTCATGCTGGTTATGCGGTCGCAAATTGAGCTTTAAAAAGGACTTTTACATGTTCAGCTAACGCGTCGCCAGTAAAACGAATATTGCGACCATATAACAGCACGAACATCCGCAAATCATCAGACACAAGGGGGTTATTCCCATTCTAATCCAATTCTATTGTTTGCACAGTTTATTTTTCTGTAGGTAATTCGGTCATCGAGGCTTACTGTGAGGCAGCCTCGTTCCAACAGCGGAGTAATCCATCAAATGTGAAAATCCATCAAATGTCAAACAGTAATTCTGTATCAGAATCCACATCAGTACTTTCGTATGCTAGCTTAAATTCACCCATTTCAGTGGCGATGTCGGTACGTTTCTGTCACTCTGTTAACAGCGCCGTTGAGATTTGCGTAGCAGCGCGCATAGCCGGTGTTCTGTCGAATTATGTCTTATCGCATAAATTGACAGTTCTGCGCCTTGACAATATTGCGCATGCATAGTTGCACAGAGGGTTGGCCTGTTGACGGGAATGATGGAACACCGGTCAGGGTGCGGAGTAAAACATCCAAATGTGAAACAGTCAATTATTTTGCCACTGTTACCATGATATTATAAGGTCTGAAATGTCACACGATTAGCCAGTCAGATTTGCTGGAAAAAAAATGCAATTGAATTAGAACACAAAGTGAACACTTGTAAAGAGGAACGTGCTGCTTTCTGTACATAGGGGTTGTGATTAGATGAATACATTTTGTCACGAGGCCTCCTGGTTTCTCTGCATTCCTGCAGATGTGTGAAAGTCCTCTTCACCTTAACCTGTTCTTCATACTTTGCTCAGAATGTAACAGTGAATGTTGTAACGCATTGGCCTGCTTCTCTGCTCTTCATTGTGCTGTTGTAATATTTATTTATTTTAAGGTAAACATAATTTAACTGGCATGGCTGGTGGAAACGTAAAAACCATCTGTAGCTACAGTGTGTGCAGTCTGGACTGTGGCACTGCAGTAATTCTTTTCACTTCTCACCTGTGTTTCCTTCAGTCTGGTAGTGTCCTGTTCCACTGATCTGGGTCTCATGATTAAATGAATCCACGAAAACCATCACGAGGACCAAAAGCACTTAAAAAAAAAAAAAAAAGTCCTGTTTTGCTCTACACTTAAGTCTGAACTCACTATTTTTCCTTATTTTTCTGCTGCGATAGTGATCAGAGCTGTTTGTCCCTAAAATCCACTGTAACGTAATGACACGTCCTGGCACACAGAGCCAAGACCCATCATCTGAGAGGCAGGTCTCCCTGGATTTTTGGTCGGAGCAGGTCTAAAACTGCAGCAGTTGTGACTCATTGCTGACTCCTGTGTGTGTGTCTGTGTGTGTGAGACAGCTCCTCAGGTGCCCTCTTCTGGGTCTCGTAACGGCAGTCGGGACGCCCCTCCTCCCCCACCGCCGTACCGCGTCCAGAGCACTGTGACCGCCTCAGAGACCCACAGCCGGGTGGAAAAACCACTCCCACCTTCCTCCATATCATTATCCTCCTCCCGCACACCAGCCGGACCCCCTCCACCGCCCCCACCCATTCGGAACGGTCATCTCTCCTCCAGGTCCATCATGGGTGAGTAGAGTCACACACCGGACCAGGTGTTAGCTTGTAGACCGCGGCTCTTAAACGAGCATCAACACAAGCAGCATTGTTAGCGTTGTACTTTTTCCTTTCCATGAATTGCTAAGATATTTAGCTGTGCTAATTAGCTTAGTGTCTGTACCTGTTGGTGCAAAGTAACAACTAACCTACAAACATTAAGCTCACTCACTTCTGATGCTCAAATATTGGATCTTCAACATGACTGCTAACTACGGTTAACATTGTCTCTATGAGTCTGCAAAGTCAAACTACAAATAGAGAAAATTCTGTTTCTATCTGTAAAAAGTAATGTGTGAAATTTGACATTGGCTTAATTGATTCCATATTGATGTTGCTGAGGCTCCTGATTGTTTGGTTTTTTTTTTTAGCCAGCTGACTTTATGTGGGTGGAGAGATTCCGCAGTTTGTTTCTCCCGGCTGCTGTAAGACTGTACAGTGAACAATGCTAGTACTGTGGTAACCATAGCAACCAGGACAATAATCATGTCATTACCTGCTGTATTTATTAGGTGCAATAATTTAACTTATGGTGCAAACTCAAGTCACTTTACCTTCTATATTTTAACCTGTCCATATTGTAAATATCAGTAACTTATCGTACATTTCACGCTGAAGTCACTTTATCTGATCACTTTCACATCCCGGCAGTGCAGCACTGAACTGAACTATGGTAGCCTTAGCTTTACCCGGCACTCAGTGCTTTTTTTTAGTTCTTGTTTTTTAAGAGATACTTGTTTGTTTTATTGCATTCCCTTCTGTCTATTCCTACTGTTCTATGCTGCGATGTGACACTGAAATTTCCCCATTGAGGGATGAATAAAGGCTTTCTTATCTTATCTTATCTTACGGAGTCAAGCTGCTCAGCCAAGATGATTAGATCAGGAAGTATTGGTGCTCGTAGAAACTTGGAGTCGTGTTTGACGAAGTGATTAGTGTCTCTGCTAACTCCACCCACATTCGGGCGCTGTGCAGCGGCTGGTTGGTGTGTCGATTACCACAAAACTATCACATTATAACTGTTATTCACAACACTTTGTCTTCAGCCACACGGCTGTCTGGTGTGAAACAGCAGTTTGTCCAAAGGAGTCTCAGTGGCACAAACAGATTGTGTAAACAACAACTGTCTGTTTCACCATAAACTACATCTGCAGCAACAGAGTCTGATGTTTGTCGACAGGAGTCATGATTTGTTGAGTAGGTGTCAGATTCTGATGTCTGAGGACTTCTACTAGAAGCTGCGATGACTAGCTTTAATTGAAACTGGACAGCAGGATGTCAAATGAGTTTTAAACATTTTGCTGCTGTCACCTGACCACCTGGTAAGATAAAACATGTAAAGTAATGCTAACATTCCCCTTGGCCATATGAGCATAAATACAGGAAACAAAATGTGACCTTTTGACCTCTTAAAATAGGTCAGGGTTAGCCATCTTTGAATTGTCCAAGGTCCGTGTCCCAAGAATGTGAAGACTCTGGTAGTAACAGAACTGGACTGATGCTGAGCACAGACAGATGGACACAAAGCCTACGCAATACCTGATGGCCGTATTTTGTCTTTGGATGATGATGATAATAATAATAGGCCAATCAGTGAGGTGTTAAATCACTTACACAAAACAATCACTCGACAGAAGATGTGTTTGAGGGAAAACATGATCATAGTTCTGTGGGGACGCCAAAATGATTGATTACAAATTAATGGATAATTGGCATTACTTATTGTTATTCAAAAATAAATAAATAATGTGGCCTGGTGGGCTGCCAGACCTATAAGATGTCAGGGGAAGCACAGCTATGGATCCTGGAACTGCACTGGGTCCTTGTTGGCAACTGGCCCTGATACACAAGAGGTTCATTCACAGTTGTTGAAAGTAACTTTGTGTGTGTGTGTGTGTGTGTGTGTGTGTGTGTGTGTGTGTGTGTGTGTGTGTGTGTGTGTGTGTGTGTGTGTGTGTGTGTGTGTGTGTGTGTGTGTGTGTGTGTGTGTGTGTGTGTGTGTGTGTGTGTGTGTGTGTGTGTGTGTGTGTGTGTCGTGTGTGTCGTGTGTGTGTGTGTGTGTGTGTGTGTGTCGTGTGTGTGTGTGTGTGTGTGTGTGTGTGTCGTGTTCTTTAGTGTCAGATAAGAGTTTTCAGCAGCAGCTTAGAGGCGTAGTGACGTCTCCGCTAACGTAACCCGAGATCGTAACACACTGTTTTAAGAAGCTCATCTATAAAAACTCAATGTTTTATCAAATCCTCTGTTAAGGTGGAGAAATTCCTTCCTCCTTTCTTTTTGTGGATCACAGGAATGTTTTGTCTGTGATCATAGTCAAATATTTTGTCAACATGCAAACACCCCACAAGGAAGTGAGTCACCAATCCCTGCTGTTCAGATCTGTGGGCTCCACCCTGTGGTGGTACTTCACAACAAATCAGCGTGGATTCATGCACACGACCTATACGTGCACAGCATTTTATCAAACGAGTAATCAGTTCAGTGTTTGGATGTTTTCACATTCAAGAGTATTAGAAACACATTGAATTTAGAATCGTTAGCTGCAGCTTTAAGCGTGGTCGCGTCTCACAGTGAACCTCCAATAAACTTCTTAAACACTCTCACGCGTGCCTAATAAAGTGGCAGCTGCCATTTTTATGTAGGAGAATATTTGATTGACTGAAACTTTTATTGTCCTCAGATGACTTTGAATCAAAGTACAGCTTTCATCCCATTGAAGACCTCCCACCTCCAGAGGAGTACCGGCATTTCAACAAGATCTACCCCAGTAAAAACAAGGGTAGGAAGACCCTTAATGTTCCGTCTGAGTTCAGTTCGAAGTTTAAGTGTGTGTGTGTGTGTGTGTGTGTGTGTGTGTGTTCATGTTTTACTCATTAGAGCTTCTGAGCAGCTGTGCAGAATCCACCTGTTTGTGATTTCTACCAGCGTGTTTTAAAAGAGATAGCTGACCTTCTTCTTCTTCTTCTGCTCACAGCCACAATCAGAGGAGCTCCTCCAGCGCCGCCGGTGGGGAGGTGAAGTGACCTCGGCTCAGGACTCGAACACTCTGCCCACCTCGTTTGAATTGTTTAAACGGCAAACGCACTACACCCACAAAAACTCCGCTAACACCGACGCAGCACAGCGGCGAGTGCCGCGTAAACCCACACAAAGCGCTTTCCACCTCGCTCACCTTCTGTCTTCACACGAGACGACAAAACCACTTTGAAGCGACAAACCGGACTGGACACGGAGCCGCAGTGGTTCACTTTGTTCCAACTTACCAGGACCAAAGTTCAGGAAACAACATAAATGTGTTCATTCCACTTTTTTAATGTGTTTTCTCAATAATAAGGGTGGTGATTTTTCTCGTTTATGTGTGTTTTGGTATCGGGATTAATTTGTGGTGTCATCGGGGATCAATCATCAAACTTTACAATTGAAAACAAGTTGTTTAGAGGACTCGGCGGGTGGCGACTTGTGCTGTCGCTGAGGCTTCTGGGAATGTGGGACTTGCTCTTTTTTTTTTTTTTTTTTGGCTCTTCCAGTTATGCCAGGTAAATGTAAGCTTGAACAAACTTTTCTTTCACAACGTGCCAAAATTAGAGTGGAACGAACCATGCAGAAAAAGACGGTGAAACCACGCAGAGGATTTTTGTTTTTGTTTGAAATTTCTGTTGCAGAAATGGAAAAGTGAAAATTTATCAGAAAATGCTTTTTCTGACATCCAGAATGGCACCAGTGTCAAAATATTTGCCTGAATATTTTGTAAATTGCAAGAACTAAGACATTAAAATGGTGTGATTTTAGTTTTATTATCCATTTCCCAAAGCAGCAAAGGAAAATGCGCCTTTCAGAGTCACAACTGATGGGGGAATTTACCCCCCCCCCCCCCCCCCCAACAAAAAAAAAACTTTTTCACTTTTTCTGATTCAAACATGTTCTTTCTTGTGAAGTTGCACGGCACTTTAATCCCTCACACCGTGCACAGCTGTGTTTCCTCTGTGCACGATGGCCATCGACATCCAGATCACAAGAAAAATCTGGATTATAATTTTTTTTAATTATTATTGTAATCTTGAAGCATCCTGGTCCTGCTGGTTAAAAACAAATGTATCTTTTTAAAACATCGAGCTGTTTGAAAGGTGTGTGTGTGTGTGTGTGTGTGTATGGTTAAATTATTCAGTTTTGAGCGGACCAAGAAATAGACCATAAAGCTGCAGAGCCAAAACCATTTAAAAGGGTTTAAAATTTCACCTGACGATCCAGATTTCTGTACTTTCAGTCTGACTCAGAGCAGTTATACTTTTAATATCTCTTTAAAATATATTTTGTCTGGTTGGAATTCTACTGAGATCTGAATCAAGGTGTTGGAATTTAAATTTGTTCCATTCTGATGGTTGCTTCTTGTTGTGACTACTTTGGTTGCTTTTTGTCACGATGCAACGTAAAACACGATGTCTCAGCAATAGCTTAAATTTTAGAAATTGCGGTTTAAAGTACTTCAAAATCACAGATTAAAAACTATGGTATTAACCTGAAAAATATAAATTGAGCTTGACTAAACCATCTTATGTTGGGGCCGCTGGGGTGCAAAACATGTGGACAGCCGCTAAGTGCCTGTGTTGTATCTGGTCAAACAGAGAAGGAACAAAGTGTCATGTTTCAGACGGGACACCTGAAATTTTGACTTTGTGTCAAAGATGCGCCGGTTGTTTTCCGTTGTTTAGCTCGAGTCATCATTGAGACTGTAAAAATGGAATTGATTTGTCATAAGGGAACATTTGTCACTTTTTGTGTTGAACTTTTCTAGAAGCTGATTCTGTTTCTGTAATTTTCCATTTGCTGCTCCATATAGAAACTAGTGAAAAAGATACTTTTTAGATCGCTATGCAAAGAGCCGTTTAAACAGAATGTAGTTAATATCTTTTAAAAAAAACACGCAAGTGCCATAAGACTTTGAGGTTGTTATTTCTTTAAGAACCTCCAAACTGAACTTTAAAACACTGAATAATAATAGTAATTACATCATGTTAATACAAAGCAGGAAAATCAAGGAAATGATTTGACTTTAAATTCATTTTCTTTGATGCAGCGCCTCCTGCTGGTCTTTGCCTTACACTAAATCCTACCTTGGTACCAGTGGATTTTCTTTTTGTTTCTCCCTCTTTGGGAGAAAGAGATGATAGTAAACAAACAGATCTATTTTAAACTGCAATAAATATTTTATGTGTACGTTAAGTACAAGGAATATAGTAATCATAGTTATTGATCTATTTGATGTAAAAAGGTTGTAATATAGGAAAGAGAAATGATTATTACGGCAGCCTGTCAGTTGGCGAGCTTCGGCACTTCTCCAAACGTTTTTGAGCATACGGGTGAGCTGTGAGCTTTTCTCCACATCATGAGAAAATTATTTTCTAAAGATGAAAGAATCGGATCCCTGTGTGCACGCGGTGACTGGTCACGTCTGATGTTCACGCCACGTGCAAAATCCCTGTGGTAGTATCATGTTAATCTGTTTTTAATCTGAAATAATTTCAAATAAATTTCTGTGGGGAAAAGAGTACCTGATGGATGGTCTGCTTGTTTTTTTTTTTGTTGTTTGTTTTTTTAAGTTGGGTGTCCTTTTTGGATTCATTCATTATCAAATATTCACCTGTATAATTTAATATTCATATTCAACTATATAAAACATTTGAAAACTCTTTTTTGATATTTTTGCAAATTGATAAAAACAAACTAAAATCACGTGTACGTAAGTATTCACACCCTTTGTTCAATACTTTGTTGATGCACCTTTGGCAGCAATTACAGCCTCAAGTCTTCTTGAATATGATGCCACAAGCTTGGTGCACCTATCTTTGGGCAGTTTGGTCCATTCCTCTTTGCAGCACCTCTCAAGCTCCATCAGGTTGGATGGGGAGCGTCGGTGCACAGACATTTTCAGATCTCTCCAGAGTTGTTCAGTCAGATTCAGGTCTGGACTCTGGCTGGACCACTCAAGGACATTCACAGAGTTGTCCTGAAGCCACTCCTTTGATATCTTGGCTGTGTGTTTAGGGTCATTGTCCTGCTGAAAGATGAGCCATCGCCCCAGTCTGAGGTCAAGAGCTCTCTGGAGCAGGTTTTCACCCAGGATGTCTTTGTACGTTGCTACATTCAGCTTTCCCTCAATCCTGACTAGTCTCCCAGTTCCTGCTGCTGGAAAAACATCCCCACAGCATGATGCTGCCACCACCATGCTTCACTGTAGGGATGATGCCTGGTTTCCTCCAAACATGACGCCAAAGAGTTGAATTTTTGTCTCATCAGACCAGAGAATTTTGTTCCTCCTGGTCTGAGAGGCCTTCAGGTGCCTTTTTGTCAAACTCCAGGTGGGCTGACATGTGCCTTTTACTAATGACTGGCTTCTGTCCGGTCACTCTACCATACAGGCCTGATTGGTGGATTGCTGCAGAGGTGGTTGTTCTACTGGAATGTTCTCTCTCCACAGAGGAATGCTGGAGTTCTGACAGAGTGACCTTCAGACTCTTGGTCGCCTCCCTGACTAAGGTCCTTCTCCGCCAATCGCTCAGTTTAGGGGTGTACAGCTCTAGGAAGAGTCCTGGTGTTTCCGAACTTCTTCCATTTAAAGATGACGGAGGCCACTGTGCTCATTGGGACCTTCAAAGCAGCAGAAATGTTTCTGTTCCCTTCCCCAGATTTGTCCCTTGAGACAGTCGTGTCTCGGGGGTCTGTAGTCAATTCCTTTGACTTCATGCTTGGTTTGTGCTCTGACTGTCAACTGTGGGACTTTATATGTAGACAGGTGTGTGTCTTTCCAAATCATGTCCAACCAACTGAATTTACCCCAGGTGGACTTCAGTTAAACTGTAGAAACATCTCATGGATGATCAGTGGACACAGGATGCACCTGAGCTCAATTTTGAGCTTCATGGCAAAGGCTGTGAATACTTATGTACCCGTGATTTCTTAGTTTTTTGTTTTTAATAAATTTGCAAAAATAAACTTTTGTCACATTGTCATTATGGGGTATTGTGTGTAGAATTTTGAGGAAAACATAAATTTCATCAATTTTGGAATAAGGCTAACAAAAAAACGTGGAAAAAGTGAAGCACTGAATACTTTTTGGTTGAACTGTAAAATGAGTGACGTTTGCTCAGTAAAGATTAAAAATGTTGCTTGGAAATGGGACATTTTTTCTTTTTTCATGCAATACATCTCAAACAAAATATGAAAATGAAGCTGTTCGGTAATGTTTTTTGTTTTGTGTGTTCAGTAAAGTAATGTGATCAGTAAAGAAAAAATAATACAGGGAGTTGAGCTTTTCTCTGATTGAGATTGAAACTCGTTTACAGGTGGTGGATGGGGGGGGGCAGTGCCCCATAATAACAAGCTTGGCTGTGGCCCTGTAAGCAGTGGCTCCAAATACACAACCATCTGTGAGACTGTTAGAAAAACACAAAGGTTTTGCAGTAACCCTTTTTCTTTAAGTGGAAGGTTATTAACATTCTGCTTTGTGTGGACATTTTTGTCTCTTCAGGTTTTGCTGGTTTGTTTCTTTGCTTATTGTTTTTGCTCCACTGTGATTTTTTTTGTAAAGCCACCAACACGATGACATCAGTTTGTCTCGTTCGTTATCTCGTTAACGTGACGCTGCTGACGGTCCTCAGCGTTTTATTGTTTGCAGGTAAGACTGAACATTAATGACGGTAAACAAAAACTCTTATGGCTTCAAACTGCTGACCACGTGTTAGTTCTTAAAAACAAAAACAGGAAGATTGTTTTCAAAAATATGTGTGCGCGCGCGCGCGCGCAGCATCTGTCAACATAAAATTGAGAGTATTTCAGTATTTATCCATTTCTGATGAAATAATGATAAAGTTTTTAAAATGCACAGAATTTTAATCTCTAATCAAACGCTTTTGCAGCAGCATCACTTTGTGTTGCACAAAAAAGGGAGTTTGTCCTAAATTTACTAAAGTGTAACATTTATCTCGACAGTCTGATCATGTGATAATTTATCTTCATCTAATTCATTTTTTCAGTGTAACTGCAGTTTATTATAATTGTGGCTTAACGTGGAAATTTTGCATTTTATAATTCTGACTTAATGTTAACAAAACAGTAACGATAACAAAAAAGTGGTGGATTATTTGTGTTATTTTTCCCTTCTGCCAGACATTCTTAAAAATATCTCAGGAAAAAAAATCATCAGTCGGCTCTGTGGAGCGAGTCTGACAACAGTAATGAAAGCTTGTGCAATTTCAGGCGTTTAATGAAAATTGTTAGGTAATTTTTTTTTTATTTTTTTTTTAAGTAACAGAAACCTTAAAGACACGTAGGCTGATCCAAAGTGAGATTTTCCTTAACATTTTCTGTTTATTAAAAATATATATATATATATATATATATATATTTTTTTTTTTTTTTTTTTTTTTTTTACCTCCCAGGAAATCCTGCTGTAATTTCTCAAGGTGACCTGAAGGTGTCATCTGGTGGAAACATCTCCCAGATGTTCCGGTCTGAGTCTGATATCACCGTGAAGAACTGCACCGAGGAGACACAGAAATGTAAACGCATTGACGCAGCCACTTTGAAAACTTCTGTGACTTTGATTTTCTGTTTCTGCCAAACTGACAGAGGAGGGTCAAAGGTTACAGAAACTCTCTTTTCTTAATTTTGTTTGGGGACAGATGGTCCTTCATTCAGGAGAAAGGTGATTAAAATTGGATGGTGACTGAGAAGTTTTCATTTTGACCCACCGCCCCCCCCCCCCATGACATCATACAGCTTTGATGATGAAAATCTTGGTTTCCTCCTAAAACATTACATGGACATGCAGGATGTCTGTCTGTTCAGTTTGGATGTAATATTCTGTTTGTGGATCAGTAACAACAACCGATAAATAGACAGCAGCTGATCACACAGCAGTCAGTTTTTACACGTGCACAAAAAACATTTACTGAAAACTCTTATTTTTCATCCTCAGCAGAATCCAAAGACGAATCCGACAGATCAGCTGGAGCTGATCTGATGACTGTTGACCTGAGAGAACCGGAACAGTTGGACCGACCCGGTAAATCCTGGCTGCAGGTCCAGCATGATTTTAGAAACAACAAAGAAACACCTAGAAAAATATCTGCATTATCTTCAGCTAACACTGGGTGGTGCTGTTCTTCCAGATGATGCAAAGATAAAAGCTGCCGGCATCACTTCGATTGTGGTTGCAATCATTTTTGGGATTCTCATCGGGATTCTGAAGAAATGTGAAATGATCTGTAAGTCAGGAGCCTCAAAAACCTCGTAAACACCGTCATGTTTGCTGT